>NW_024537466.1:0-228918 GCF_016647745.1 Suillus plorans | reverse complement strand
ACTAACCCTAACTAACCCTAACTAACCCTAACTAACCCTAACTAACCCTAACTAACCCTAACTAACCCTAACTAACCCTAACTAACCCTAACTAACCTAACTAACCCTAACTAACCCTAACTAACCCTAACTAACCCACTAACCGACCTTTCCTTCTCGCCTAAGTAGCTCAGCTCCTAGTATCATTCCCACTATTTCTCCCTCGAAGACGGTGTGCTCTTTGTCTGACCCTAGATGAAAATGCAGAACCTTGTTCTCTCGTCCTTCTCTAACCAAAACTGCTGCTCCTCCTACTCCTCCATCGATTGCAGATCCGTCCGTGTAGATTCTGACCTCTTCTTCTGCGTCCGCGTCCGCGATTGCTGCTTCCTCTTTGCTGTCTGCTATCTCGATCGTCGTGTCTGGTGTCCATTTTGGGTTGTGTCTTGTCGCGTCGATGGTCTCCAGGCGGCGTGGGTCGAGGTTGAATTCGTTAAGGAGTTCGTGGAGTGGTGCGCGATGTCTCTTTCTGTTTCGTTTCGCTGAAATCAGTTCCTTATGAAGCGGGTGTGCAGCTGAAAGTGTTGACATTCTGAGGGCGGCGCGAAAGCAGTGTTTTCGGAGGGTCTGCTGGAATGGAAGAAGATCAGCGTGAGCTTCCAGTATATCTGTTGCAGTTGTTCTCATTCCGCCGGTGATGAGAATAGTGGCCATCCGTTGTACCCTGGCCATCTTCGTGGCGAATCCTCTTGCTCCTCTGCCCTTGTTCTTTCGTCCTCTACTCCTCCTGATGAGTCCGGCGCACCATACATCCGCTGCATATAGCCTTTTCGGGATGACCACTCCCTCGTACAACTTCTTCATCATTTTCCCCCCGATTCCCTTCGCTGGTCTTGTCATTCTCCCGCAGGCTTGGACATACTTGGTTCCCTTTGCTAGGGCGTAGGCTGCGTGTTCCTTAAAGCGAAGTTCTTGGTCGATGATTACCCCCAGGAATTTGTGCGATGGTGAGGGCTCAATGCGGTGTCCTCGGATGGTGATGGGTGTTCGCGGTGCCAGCATTTTGCGGCCCCTTCTTGAGGGATCTGGCACCCGCGTGCGTGAGGCGCATATGAGTGCGGTGTTCTCTAGCTCAAATTCTGCGTTCTGTTGCTCACTCCATTCCAGGGCTCCTCCCGGTCTCTCCATGAGGTCTTTCAGCTTCTCGTTTGCCTCCTCAAAACTTTTCCCCCTTGCCACCAATGCTACGTCATCGATAAAGCCCAGCGTTAACGAGCCCTCTTGGGGGCGGGCAATATCGAGGAGGTCGGCGTTATAGAATAGGAATTCGATGACGGATAGCGGGCATCCTTGGTCCACTCCGTTGTCCACTCTGAATGTATCTGATTGGAAGTCGTCGAAAACTAGTGACGTGGTTCGGTGTTCAAGTCTACGCTTTAGCCATTCTATATATTCTATCGGCACTCCTCTCTTGCGCATGTTGTGGAGAAGACGTGTGACTACGACGCTTGGAAAAGCCGCTTTGACATCTAGAAAAAGCATAGAAACATATTTGTCAGTAGGTTTTGCCCATGAGTCCATAGTGAATTTGGTGAGAAGATGCAGTGAGTCTACTGTTGAACGGCCTGGTCTACCTCCGAAGTGGGTCGCGGGGAGCATGTTGTGTTCTTCTGCGATAAAGACGAGATCTTCAGCGACACAGGATGAGAGGATCTTTGCAAGTGTGTCGAGGAGAGTTATGGGACGATATGACTTGGGGAGGGTATAGTCTGATCTTCCCGGCTTGCGAAGGACAATGGTGGTCGAGTGTTTCCAGTCTTCGGGGTAAATGCCTAGGTTGAAGGTGGCGCGGAAGATGGGGCCCAGGTGTGGGGCGATGAGTTCCTTCGTGTTGGTGAAGACTGCATTGCTAACGCCATTTGGGCCGGGCGCCTTGTGTGCTGCTAGTCTACTGATTGCCCTGAGTACCTGCTCGTCAGTAATGTTAGTGAAGGCACAGACTGGATCTGGATAAGCGAAGTTTTCTGGGACGTGGTCCTGTTCTGGTTGCTGACGGAAGAACGTTCGGTATAATAGCTTGCTTTTTCCTGCGTTATCGTCGATCCCTGTGGCGCCCACTGTGGCCCTGAGGGTTGGGATGCGGGAGCGGAAGTGATCAGATGGTTCGTCCACCAGGTAGTGGTGGGCTGTCCAGATATTGCTGCCGTCAATTGATTCCAGGAATTCCTTCCAGTGGTCTAACTTCGCTTTCTTGATCTGTTCGGCGAAGTTGTTGCGGGCGGTTCGGTAGGTTTCATGGATGGGGTCCTCTGGGGTGGATAGCTTTCGCTTTGCTGATCTTGCGAGCTTCCTGAGCTTCTTGTTGTTGACGTTGAGTTCTGCAGTCCACCGGCGTTTGGCGAATGGGGAAGGGTGAGTCTTGGGCACCTTGTTTTCGACTACTTGGATCAGAATCTGTTGGATCTGTCTAAGTCGGGTGTAGAACTCGTCCGCCGATTGGATTTCTTTGGGGGGTGGGATCTTCCCTAGCTCCTCTTCAAGGGCTTCACGAAAGGCTGGCCATTCAGTTTTGCGGAAGTTCCAGCGTTGCGTGGGAGGGTTCTGGTCTACTGAGAGGTTAAGGATACTGATAATGGGGAAATGGTCAGTATTGACAGGGCGAAGATCTTCCTCGACGTCACAGTAGATGAATGCCGTTAGCATCTCTGCGCTGCAGAAGACATTGTCCGGCCTAGTGCGGCTTTTGGTATTGGTGGACTCAAGCGTGGGTTTGCCCGCTTCTAGTACCATGGACAGATTATACTTCGTTAGCAGGTTGAGTAGGATGGCTGCAGCTGTGAGGTGAGGCCCCGTGAACAGTTGGATGTTCGTTAGCGGTTCCCAGAGTGGGTCGTGACGGTTGAAGTCTCCGAGCCAGATGAGCTGGATGGGGGTTTCATTGGCTGCACGTGCTGCGTCATGTTCTCGCGTGTGCTTGTCGACGTGCGCCTCAAGTGCTTCGAGGGTTCTAGAGTTTCGCTGGGAGTTGTATATGTTGTACAATAAGATTTTGCCGAATGGGCCTGAGAGTTCAATGACTGTGACGTCAGCATGGTCGAAAGGAATGATGCGCCAGCTGTTCTTCGAGATCTTCTTTGAGCGTGATGGTTGGGCGCCGTTGCTGCCGTGACATGATGGGTATATAGCTTCCCAGCGTGAGTTTCCTGGGGCGAGGTTGACGGGATTGATGTAGGGTTCCTGAATGCATGCGATATCATAGCTGTCTGGGTCTAGGTCTCGGAACATGTGTTCTTGCGCCGCTTGTGAAGTACGCCGCCTGCTAGCCTGGATGGTCTGAAATCAGGTCATTCAGGTCAACAAGGTCGCTCTGCACTTTTCCTGATCAAGTTGCCTCTTCTTCTTCACCTGTCAAAGCCTTGAACTTTATCATCCAAGTGGACCTCAAGAGTCAATGACACACGTCATGTGGGGCAAGTATTCACAATCATTTCACACTGCCAGCGTAGAATTGAACAACAACCTGTTCTATTGGATGTAAAGTGGTTTCGCAGAAAACTTGAAATTTATATTGAGAGTATAGCGAGACGGTCACGCGCAGCTAGACACAAAGGTACGAATATCTCAGTATTCGAGTTGAAACTCCGATTAACAAACGTTGTACCTAGACACAAAGGTACGAATCTAATATAACGTTAGACCTCGAGTCGAACGTTACGAAAATACTAACTTACATCTCAGTATTCGAGTTGAAACTGAGATGTTTGGATGCGGGTACCTGGGCTTATAAGGTGAGTCTCCCAGGTACAGTCATTTACGCTAAGCTAAACTAAAAGATGGACAGCGCACGAGTTGGCCACGACACGTCGACCTCATTCTCCGTTTGGATGCGCTCGCACTTGGTGTCCTCTCCCTTGGCTCTACGCTTCGGCCGGTTGCTGCCTCTCCCTCTCGGCTCTCATCCTTTCGGCCTTGTCTCCTTCGGATTCGTCGGATCCCAACAATTTATGCCACTGGGTTCAATAGTAAGTATCGTTTTCATAGAATTAGTCCACCAATAGACGCGTTTTATAGCCCTGAACTTGAAGTTTCTCTCTGGAAGCACGAGATCTTTTTTGATCCTGCTATAGAAGGACCTCCTCAGTTGATTTCAGCAGATATTATCGTCGCACAGGCATGTCGTCTAACGTTAAATATGAAGGATGATAAGATAGGACAATTGATGTGTGGGCTACTGTTGGACTTAGTCGAGTAAGTCTCAAACACTCGCACATATAGATAGCGATTAACTTTGTTGCGCAGGAAGTGCAAGCCTTCTAATTAGTACATATTCATAATCTTTGCTCCGAACAACAGCATGCATCCCCTTCTACCTTCATGCACCAAGAAATGGATCCGAGTTTTTGAAGTAATCAGTCATCACTATTCAAGCCATCATCGGTACCATCGCTATCGCCATTTGCATCATGACTGTCAGTGCTACTATTTTTTCTGGCCTTCTCGCTGTTGCCTTGGGTCGGATTGTCTTCATGCTGATATTCTGGCTTTTTGAAGCCTCGAGGGTCTTGTTCGTACATCTCAATCAGTGCATGAGGATTTTCAGCTTGGTAAGAGTCGTGCCAGTTGGAATCAAGCATAAACGGGAAGGTTGGAATCGATGGTGGGATGTTGTTGGTGTTGTTGAGGTTAACACGTCTGGTGAGTGCCGTTGTTCGTTTGCATTCCTTGCGCTGCTCATATCGAATCACGTCCAGTTCTTCGAAATATTCGAGACCTGCATTAAACCAGTAGGTACACGCCTGGAAGTAGAACATCATCTTTGGTGGATCGGACATCGCGTCATCACGTCCATCACTACCAATCTCACTTGCAATGAAGTCCAGTGAGATCGTAAATTTTCTTGTGCAAACACTCCTAATGCAGTGGATCAAATAAAAGAGACAACCACTGTTCAGCATCTGTAGTTCCGGACGAGTAGTCGGTTGTGCTGCACCAAGCCTCGCCTTTGTGACATTCAGAATATATGCGGGCTCCTTAAGGGCTCCTGGGATTTCTTGTTTTTTTCCGCGCTTCCATCGAGGACAGGGCTGGTTTTATTGTTCAGCATAAAAATCTCCGTCAGTCGCAAGGTCCTCATTAATATTCTGATGCTTGCTTGTTGACACGTCCTTTTCGATTCCTTCCATCCTTCGAGCAAGGTATTGCATTGACGACAAAAGTTCCAGGTTTTGCTGGATTACTGGCACTGGCGGCACTGGCAGAGGAGGTGGGGGAGGAGGCAGAAACCCCTGCATCTGGCTGAAAATGGCTACCAGCGCCTTGGGAGTGAGCAACGATACATGGTGCTGTATCGTGGTCAGTCCTACCGGTTGATTCATATCTGATGGTCCTGATGATAGCATTTATTGATTGAAGTTGTCCGCTGGAGGGGGGGCCTGACGCTGAGTGACCACTGGACGACGCATGGTGATAGCGGTAGCTGGGCAAGGGCATAAGGGACGGTGGGCACGAGGCTTTGGAATATGCTGGGCCGTCTGTTTTTGGTTAAAGAAACTACCATTTACTAACGTTTTCATGGAATATTCGTCTGCCTCATCTGGCATTAATATTGTTTGCGGTCATGGATGAAAGGAAACTTTACTACACTCCTCCGAGGTCCAAACCAGGAAGACCGAGTCTATCCTACTGTATATTGTGTGCACAGAGCGTGAGAAACGAAGGCTCTGCAGACTCACTACAGATATTCTCGGCCATGATAGCAAAGTGCCCACCATCACTGTGGTGACGTTCCTGGAAAACTTCCGCCCTGTGATAGCAGATGACACCCTGCAGATGTTTTGGGGCTGTTTAGGCTACGAGCTGGACTATACAGCGTTTCCACACACTCCCAACTCACCCTCAACCTCCACTCCCCAACACCCATCATTCCCCTTCGCCAATAGAACCACCACCATGTCCACACCAACTCCGTATCACTCTTTGGAGCCTTGGGAAACGCCCGTTTTGCCATGCCTGACAGGTACCGTCCTGGAACCACCATTTCTCTCACCCTGGGTCAGATTTTTCCTACCTTCAGCATGACGCTGACTTGCGAGGAGGCATTGACCCCACCACCATCCACTTTGACATCGGCTATGACAAGTTCGCCGTCACTCTCAACAACGATGCGGAGAGCGGTATTCAGGTTACCTAGTGCTGAAAAGCAACTCCGACGTGCGCATCAAGAGCTTTCCACTTACCTTGGCTGAGCTCGTGGGGCTCGAGGCCACCAGATGGGTTGCTCCCTTACGTAGTGATTCTAGGCAAGAAGCTGGAGGAAAGTGGTTTAATCCCCGCAAATATAGACGAGTCGTCGTGGGACAATCCTTACTGCCTCTAGAACCAGAGGAAGAAGGAGAGAGGTGTGCCTGAACGCCAGGCAAAGAGGTAGCGCCAGGAAGTTAATGAGGCCGTTCCACCCTTTGTACCCTCTCATATCGGACAACATGCTAATAATGCGGACTGCGAGGGAAGTAGCTCGCGCAAAGGTTAAAGCACGTACTCCCAAGAAGTAGAGGTAGCAGGATGACCTCTGCAGGGGCTATGTGACAAATAAACTGGTGACATGCTAACTGGTGACTGATGGACTGGTCTAGACCAATCACCGACAGCCTACGCTCTGAAATTGCCACGTCTGAGACAAAGTAGCATGCAAAACAGCACTGATTATCGACTGAATTGTGCGTGTACTTCTCTTCTAACTCTAGCTAAAGCACCCTCCGCTCGAGATATGGCTTGCTTGACCGACTATTGGGAAATTTTCAATGACGTGGATCTTTCCCTTGAATTAATGTAAATACAGGTGCGCAATCAGCTCTTGTTCATTCCGTCAATATTTATTCTTTCAGGCCATAGTAATATGACGTATATGAGGAATTTCCTCTGATACTTTCTGCTCACGAAACTAGACATTTCCTCAACCGCAGACATAGGAGCATTTGGATGCGATTAAAAGCTGGAATGGTTTATTATCTTGTAGAACGGGGTTTACTTAATTATGTGAAGCCAATTTGAACATCAAAATTCATCTCTACATTGAGCGTGGGTTCTCGGGACTGTAGGAACAAAGTAGAAACCTGTGGTAATGACAGCATGGTGGTGGCTAAATCACATGCATTGTACAAGTTTAATGTATAGACACAGTGAGCTTGTCCGTCGCCTTCCCTCGCGACCACCCTGGCCTGTTTCTGGCCTTCGTATGCTTCATCATCGCCTCCTGGTCACCAGGATCGACCGAGGCAAGGTGAGCCTCCACACCCACCCTATCGTAATGCGAAAATTCCCCACAAGGGCAAGCAAACTTGAAGTCCGGTTCACGGTATATTCGAATGCCACGCCCTACCGGCGCTTCAGTAGCAGTGAAGCTGAAGATGTGCCAATAGTTATCACTAGAGCTGCTTTCCAGTGACTTTGCGTTCATGAAATGAGCGCGTCGCTCAGAATCGGATCCAAAAATGTCGACATCACACTTTGGGCAGTGTACTCGACGGACGTTGGCTTGGCGCGCCTGGTGAAGAGAGACATACATAAATTGATGTCAGTGGGACGGTATAATATGTGGAGAAGAGTGTAGGATACCTTCGAATTGGCAGGCTTACCATCGTCCTGGAAAGCCAAACTAGAAACATCTTCTTGGTCACCAGAGCCCCCCATAGCGCCTGTTGAGGCAACGATTTTCATCCTTTTCAAGGGACGTTCTTCAGAAAGTCCTTTATCTGAGTGGAATGTCAGACCAGCAATATCTTCTTGGCTGTCCAAGTCATCCAGATCGCCTGCTGAGGCAATGACTCTCGTCCTTTTCAAAGGGCGTTCTTCTGCCTGGTCCTGTTCCTTTAAAGGTTGCCGCAGTCGAGGTAGGACCTCCGGAGGAGCAGCTATTGACGGCAGTAATGCTTGGGCGATTGATGATATGGTGTAGTTCAGCTTGGCCAAGGAGCGCTCCATGCTACAAAGACGATCCTCAAAATTGTGATAGCCATCCAGAGATAGCGGGTCAGAAATGGTGACTGCGGGAGGGGTCTTCCACAACACTGACAGGGTCTTCCTAGAGGAAGACCGTTGTTGGGCGTACGATGCCTGGAGGGAAAGGGCCGCTTTTTCATCAGGGACGTCCCCTCCAAAGCCCAGTAGTTCCTGCCAAAGGTCGCAAAATGACATAGTTCGGTGAGCCATTGAGTTGGTGAGCCGAGGGTGATCTTGGTGTGCTCGGGCATACATGCGATCGCCGGTCTCTTGACTGTGACCAAGCTGAGCATGTAAGACATCATCATTTCTGGGCGACAGAATGTTAGAAATTTGATAATGTTCCGCAATACCAGGTAGAATATGTCTCAACGAGCTCATGTTGAGGCTGATTTTTCCAGGAAGGTGTTTGGCAGTCAACTTCTGGAGTATGCGCGAAAGTCGTTCCGATGTCCATCGCTGGCCCATGCTGGATAATAGGTAGCAGTGATGATGAGGGTCGACATCCTCGGGAGCAAGAACTCGATCGATAGCCCAAGCGCTGATGCTAGCAACAGATGCTTGAAAACGCCTCAGGACGGCTTCTAAAGGACGAGCAAAAAAATGCAACGTCAATTTGTCGTTACCTGAGTTCCGAGAAGACTTGCTATAATCTCCAATGCACGCGAGGCGATGAAAAAGATACATGATGTTTCGCCCTCGAAAGCTGGTATCGACAATCTTAGCGCGAATTTCTTCTGAACCTCGCTTTGGCATCCCTGGTATTTGATGCAATAGGAAGTAAAGGTGCTCCTTGAACTCTTCTACCTGCCATAGGTATTCCTCCCATGCCCCCTTGCGCGGCAAAGGATTTCCACTTGAATCAATACTAAAGTACTTTTTGCAAAGCTTTTCGTCGTCCATCATAAACTTCACCGGATTCCAGGCGGCCTGCATCTCTGAAACCAGGACCCCACGGCCAATGACATGCTCGTGAGGGTGATCTACGACGTCTTCCGGATTCTTGAGATGCTGCAGTACAGCATCACCGGCGCCAAAGAGAAGGTCCCGATCCAGTATGCGAGTCATCTCTCTGTAGACGCTGTGATACATGCTGGTCATGGAGGTGACGGAGAGGTGTTTCCCATCAAATGTGAAGTCAGGGCCATCAAATGTGGTAAACTGAAGTCGTGGGAGAGCAATATGACCTCTGCATAGGGCATAGCACAGGCGTGAATATCGTCGGACGGAGCAAAACGGGGTTCGCATGCCAGGCTCCATCCACTGCTTCATGGAACTCATGAATGTTCTACGTGTATGAAATATTCAGCAATCGATCATGTAAGATGGAAATAAACCCTACTGGTATGGGTCGGAGGTTTTCATGACCTCAGTCAGGATGGAAAACATAGCAGCGTAGATTAACTTTGCCAGGTGACTGGAAATGAGATGCGGCGGAACAAAACGTCCTTGCGCATCAATGCTGGTAGACATGATGAAGGAGTCTATCAAAGAGTGAAGAGGACCGTGTAAGTCATGGTTGGTGTTGGTTGTGAAGACGGAAAGAACGACAGAATGATAGGCATCCATAAGCCAAGCTTCCGACGAACTCGGATCGGTACAGCGCTCCCTCAGCGCCTTAGCATGCTGAATCTGGACACCGTTCAATACTATGGGATAGGCAGCCTGATCGTCCGATAAATCCAGGTCTAACGGCTCCTCAGGGGCCTCTTCTTCCACAGATGTATCGCCTTCCGGCCATAAGATATCCTCATCTACCTCATCAACAAAGTCCATATCCATCCAATCCTGAGGGGGGTGCATGACGTCATCATCGTCCTCGCCGTCATCGTCTACCTCTTCCTCAACATCTTCATTTATTGGGTGAGCGACTGTGGCATCAGACCTATCCACAGTCCCCCCTATGGATGCAGATTGAGAGGACACAGCACGCAAGATCATCATGACCAGCCGATCACAATGGAGCCCATAAGTCTCAACAGAATCTTTTTCCTGCAAAATCTGGAATGGGCGACTTCACATCCTGTTAGCAATTCTGGATACTGTATAGCTAGCCTAAAATCTTACTATCGAGGCCGCCAGCTGGTGAGAGCATCCAATAGAGTAGGTTCCATATCTGAAGTGGAGGAGATGGTGGAAAGATATGCCTTGCCCAACCCCTTTATGCGAACCAGGTCATGGATGTCCGGTATTTCGACCTTTGGGTTTGACATAGCACGTAATCCAGGCGGGGAGTATCCTTCGGTTGCCTGAGCCCATCCAGCAGCGGTCAAAAATGGTGATAGGTCACCAGGATCTGATGTTTTCGACATAGCTCCGTCTATAAAAGCGCCATCAATGTACCGGGCTGGCAGTGTTGAGTAGAACTTGGTAAAGAGATGGTCTGGGCCGACGCTCTGCAGCATGACATGCACGACGAAGAACTGTGCCTTGGAAAAGAGACGCTGCACCAAAACACATTGGTCGTGCTTACTAACGCAATGCCCCTTACCAGGATGTGACCTCTTGCTATGAGTTAAAATCGTCCCAAGGGCCGCAGCAACGTAAGGGCAATGGCGGCATCGGTAGCCTTGTACAGGCTCAAGCAGCCAAGGTAGTGGAGGGAGAAGGCGCTGTGGTAGGACTACTTTCTGCTGATTTGACAGCGCGGCCTGAAGTCTGTCGCATGCTTGAGTCACCGCGGCCTCAACCAGTGATCGTTTGATGGATTGCGGGAGAAGCGATCTATGGTTATTAAATATGTGTCCTGAGAGATGATCTGCCCAGACCGCAAACCGACATCGCTCGCAGACAAAAAGCTTGAGGTCAGGTTGAAAGCTTGTCATCAGGGACATTCCTGCAAACTCTTCAACCTGGACAACGTGGCACAGGGGATCATCATGGTCTACCTGCGGTGTTGGGATTTCCGCCGCCGATGAACTGGGAGGAAGGACGGTTGAGATAGGCAGGGTAGCGCGCTGCTGCAGGGCTGGCCCCTGGTTAGATTCGGATCCCTCAGTGTCACCAGGAAGATCCAAATCGTAAGTTCCATCTAGAAGGCTGTAACTCATCTCGTTGTCGGCCGTGCGCTGTAGCCGTGTTATAAGGCTGGGATTAACCCCCGTGACGTGCTGCAGACGACGCTCTGATACAGCCTCGACGTTGCTACGATGCAGCTGCCTTGTCATGGATGCTGTCGTTAACGTCGGCGTCATCGTTGTCACCATCGTCGGTGGTGCTGGTGCTGGTGCTGGTGCTGGTGCTGGTGCTGGTGCTGGTGTTGTGGTAGCGTAGTCCTTAGATCGCATCTCCTGTGGTGTATCATCTTCGCTACTAGTTTGTCCCATTTCGCCCTGAGCCACATTCAACACACCATCCTAATTACAAGCGTCGGAAGGCATAGGACTTACCGTATCTTCACCACAGGTCGGGCCCACGGTGGTAGGCTGAGCACTTAGGGCATCTACCTGGGTCTGGCAGGAGGAAACTTTAGCCAAATCCACACCCGCAGACTTAATACTCTAAAGGAAATGTAAATTTGACAGCTGGAAAAACACAGGAGATAAATGGCACATACCGATGGAGTTCCAGCTGCTTCCCTAGCACGATTCAGGGTATCTGCATAGTTTATTTCTATGTATTGACCCAACTCAGCTGGCCTGAACGAAACAGCATCTCCATAAACTGTCTGGGGTGTATGACCTGGAACAGGTCCAAAACTACACTTGTGTTTGCGAACGGGATCAATCTTTGCAGAGAACGGACACCCATTATATCTAAAGGGACAGCAAAACTTCCCGCCCACGAATGCTACTGGAAAACCTTTGCATGTTTTGATAGCGAGAGGACACTGTTTCGAATGATCATCTTTGATTTTTCTGGCTGCTTGTGGGTCGGTTGGGATACTGTATGTAGTCTTGCAACTGCGACACGTCGTCTCTGACATGGCCTGCAAAACAATTTTTAAGACACAACGGAGAAGAATCGTTGCGCTAATGAGCACCTTGTATGATGGTCGAGGATTTGAAGTTATGGCCACGGTACACGATGAGGACAAAATTTATGGCAGTAACCTCGCGGGAGAGTACACCACGCTGCTGTGTGTAAATGTAAATCTCAGGCTATTTTCCACCTTCAAAAGCTTAGCCGGCTTCATTGATCCGGCAAAATTAGGGTCGAGTCTTCTTTCTTGATCTGCCGTATATAGTATCCCGACTGCTTCCGACATACACTCTGATGCATGGCTGTCGTCTTCCCTCAGTTTCTATTTCTGCTCACTTTAAGGCATGTAAAAATTATGCTGTCTATGGCCGAAACCTTCCCTGCACCATGATGCTATCTAGGGCGCACATGTCTTCTGTCACCAGTAGTATGGGAAATTGTCACCAGTAGTATGCGACTAGAGAGTGCCAGTTGTCCTGGTGCAGTGGCAGGGGTATTGGCTCGTAGTCCTATGCTGCGTCATAGAGCCGCAGCATCAGGTTTGGCCTTGAATTTCCCAGTGCCCAATCCAATGCCAGGCGTGAGTTGTGAAGGATGCTGTGCCCCATCGGTTTACCTATCGTATTTACCGATATTGAGAGAGAGCTCAATTTGCGCAGACAAAATGTGATGAAATGTGATCGAGTCTGCGAGTAATTTTGTTTCAGCTGACAATTAAAATAAAATATCTGTCTATGCCTTGATGGGGAATTGGATGCCCATAAATTCTACGCTAGACTTCATTGCTCGGCTAGCTGACAAAGGCAAAAACTTCTTTCAAACGTCCAACCATGTCCGCAAACTCTGCACAGAAAATTCCTCAACTCGTCCCTACTAAGAGAGGCCGAATGATGCCCTCTCAACTTCACCGGCCAACACCTAATTTCCCGATGTGCGACTCCTGCATCCTAGGGAACATAAAATGTGTGGGCTTGGCAAGGAGTGCATGCTACAGCTGCATAGAGGCGAGTGGTCGTTGCACCTTGATGAGTGAGTGGGCCTTTAACTCTACCTTGCCAAACCTTGTCAACTCACCCTCACTTTTTACAGCGTATTTTGACTCGGAATCTGACTCCAACACAGAGACTGATGTAGCTGGTCTTGACTCCGATTCAGATGTTGAGTTAGTTGAATCTATCCCAAGAAAGAAGATCAAACTTGAGGATGTGAAGGAGATTGAAGGAATAACGGCGGAGTTGAGCTCGGCAGGTGATAAGAAAGATTCTGCCTGAGGTTTGAAACCCGTTTGCGCCATCTGTTATGCCCCTCGTCGCATCTTTAACTACTGCCCTTGTTACAATGATGTCACCAGTATAGTGTGAATGTCGACGGTCTCTTTTGTGGTTGTTGTATCATCCGCTACATCAATCTTGGAGCAAAGCTTCCTGAGCATGCTCATTTAGATATTTCTTGCAGATGGGTTTCGACGCGTATTCTACTTGACACCAAGATTTGAGTTAAATAGATTTAAGGAATCAGGGAGTGAAATTTTTCAAGCTTCTTGCCTTCATATGTTACGAAATGCCTGCCGGAAAGGAATCTGCATGCGTTGGCGGAGCAAAAATTGGTATCAATCAGACGTCAGTCTAGCGAATTAACTGTATTCTGATTACGCCTGGCAAATCTGAAACAAGTTGGGCGTCTAGATAGAACGGACTGCTTAAGTCCTATGGCACATAAGTAACGAGTGACGGTCGCTATCCTGAGACTCGCGTATGGAGCAGATGTCTGGTTCAGACACATATACATCGAAGTATTAGACAGGTAACAGCAAGGATCCAAAGGAATACCTGAAAGACTGTAAAAAGTACAAAGACCCCGTCCATATTTGTCGGCAACCAAGCTCAATACAATCTGGTGAAGGCCATGAACCAAAAAAAGGCGAATAATTAGTGGAAAATCTTCGCAGCATGATAAGATATCTAGTCAATCGCAGGATAGAAGTACGCAACTTTGGTCTAACGATTCGACGATGGGTTAATGAGAGTCGTCACCAGTATTGTCACCGGTGTTGTCCGAGGTACTCACCAGTAGGGGTGTTGTCCTGGTGTATCGTTCTCCATTAGGTTGTATTAAGGTGTATTAGTTTTCCTATAATTAACAGGCAAAAATTGTGCGCTACCGCTGGTCATGTGTGATGTGTGATGCTAAGGGAATCTTCCCCGCACTGAGCATCAGGACCTTGGCATTGAATAGCTTCGTCTGCAGGGTGTGATACGAGAACTAAATGACGATACAATAATCAGCCTAGACTCGTAACTGAGTCCTAATATCGATCATGCAGAATAAACGAACGTCCACTGGTTTATATCTCCGTAAAGGAGAATATGAAGCAGGGGTAGATGGTCCGTCAGCTGGCAGGATGTGGGGCGCTTGCGCGATGGCGCGGGACTATGCACAGGGGGTGAGTTATATGCAGGAGCAACATGAACATGAGCAGGGTTTTCTTGACACGCACCTAAGACCAGTCAACCACAGCCTATTCCCATCATAAAATATCCTTTTTTTTGAATCGTTGTCTATTGTCCGTTGGGGCGATGCCCTATGGTGGACAAAACAGACAAGTATATATTGAGTAACGCTAGGTTTTTCTGCTACGAGTCATGTTATGTGCGATCATTGGTCCAGGCAAAATGCGAGGACGGTTAGAGCCGGCTGAAGGCGATAGGGTGGGGGATACGGGTGTGCAGTAGGTAGCAGTGAAACACGCAGGTGAGATCAACCGAGCGAAGTAGAGAGATTAGTAATTTTATCACGAAAGCGAAGCTTTCGTGGTTGTGGGGAGGGTCTGGCTCCGCCAGGCTGCGCTTGTGCGCGTGTCTGGGGGGAGCACTCAGAGTCCGGGTTATTGAGGGTTGTAAGATGAGAATTTTGAAAGAACCCGACGCAGAGAGGACAGACCCTCAGAGCGTATTATGGAGGGGACTGCAGAGAAGAAGAGACAACGAGACCAAACCATACCTAGAGAATGGCTCAAGTCGAGAGCCTCTTCGAGGCGCCCGACCCTGACACGACACGAGACACGAGGAGGAGATTTGACAACATGCTTATGATTGATATAACTTTAAGAGGCTATGGGACAAAGAAGACGACATTCATGCATCTTGGATTGTAAGCGCGTGAGAGTAATGGGAGTGGATGAAGCAGTAGCAATAAATAAAGGAAGAATAGACTCAATCTGACGCCAGTAGTCAAGGAAAGCTCTCAACTTCCAGCGGCCCTGCGTCGCTACGATGTCAGGGTGAATAGAAGTTCTGTGGCCCCGCCGATGCGAAATGCATGTCCGGGCATGGTTGAATGACCGGCCTAAGAAACACGGGTGTACCAGTGGCAGTTACCATGCAGCCTTAAAAAGAGCACTGTAAAGTTAAACGATGTCAGATGTATGTATGTGTGGTAGAAGGAGAGTGTTGTGATACAGGAAGTGGGAATGCAGACTGCGTAGCCTAGCTTGGCAAGTTATAAAGGCTAAGCTGGGTTTTGATGTAGCGGCTAGGATGAGAGGTTGCATCAGGTTGACGGGACTATGACAGAGACCTCGGCTGGGTCAAGATCTGACAGAGCTCATCTTGAGAAATACCTGCTTCAACAAGTTTGCGCAGCCGAATTGCTTGAGATGAGCATGCAGACGATGAGAATGAAAAAGATGCTTACCTGTTGCAGAATTGAGACACGTGCATGAAGGATGTATAGACAAGGGCGGTCATGGAGGTCCGTGAGGGTGGCCAGGGAGGCTCACTACAGATTTGACATCCAAGTTCCTGGTAGTTTTGTCAGATGCGGACACATTCTGACTACTGTCGAGGGGTGACATCGAACAACTTGTATTTGGTTCTGCTTGTACACAAAGTCTGGGTCCATCAGCGCCTCCAAGCGGAGTATGAAAGTTGTTGCTGCTTGCTCACCGTCTGCAACAGCGCCAAAGACTTACTTCCACAGATATTGGGAGCATTTTTGCTGCATGGCAACAGCAACACAGTGAGCTCACTGCAATGTCATATATTGATCTCAGCTGGCTCAAGTTCTTGCAATGCTAACCTCTTCACGAGTGTGCATGTGAACATGTTAACGGCGGGTGGTTCTTATGGTGTTGCGGTGTCGAAAGTTTGCACGAATTCTGCCGATTGTTTCAAATGTCTCAACTAAGAGATTACACCATCGCGTGGATTACTGTATGTTGTGCTGAGATCAGAGAATATGCACTCTACCGGTTTCCGAGTGCTCTAAATTGTCGTTGATCAGTGATGCGAGGGGGCGTCCTCCAGCAGACACCATCTTACTCTAGGGACGTTGATTTTCATGTTTTATTGAATTCAGACCACGTTATCAAAGCTAAGTTACATCTCTGCGAGTCTGGACTCTGGAGTTCTGCTAATTTTTGCCAACTTGAACACTATTGCGACCATTGACAAGGATTGAAGCTTACGGGGGTGCATCAGCGGGTTGGATTGTGCTACGGAGTGCTACAGAGCGCTCTGTAGCACTCTGTAGTGAATTACGTTTACCTGATGTGGATCAGACTTGGAGGTTCAGCGCTTCAACGGCCAATCAGATGACGAATAAAACTCGTACCGAAACATAAAACCCTGATTGTGAACTGAATATTGATGATAGTAGCACTTTGAGTGGTACAAAATAGCAGCACAGTAGTCCTTGCATATTGCAAGACACCATGAAGTACCCTTGTGAGGGAAATGACTTGGAACATGACACTCTTCGTGCAAAGTGTGGGCTATTGCAACAGCCGCCGCCAATAGCTATGTATAGTAGTATGGTACTACCAGTACTAGACCGAAATTCACCACAGTATTGAACCCGACAACCTACCACTACCACCTCTCCACCGAGTCGCTAACGGCACACCTCTTCAACACCTGCCTCCGGATCTTCGAAGCTACTAGATGATCTACTGGTATGTTTCTTTGACAAATATTAGCGTGACTGCTCGTACTTTTGAGTCCTGCATTCTCTGTCTCCTGCTGCCATCTGACACCGTCATCCTGCTACTACCACCTGTAGCGGCTGGGGCCTGTTCTTTTGGTCATGGGACATGGGGATATGCATCTCTGTGTCATCTACTGGCTCAACTCAAGCATCACGAACAGGGCCACACACTTCAGTCTCATGAATCGAAGCTCGCTCAAATTGCTACTCGAGGTAGGGTATTCCGACGAAGATCTGCTACAGGTGTTTCCTTTTTTTTAGGATTTCATTCTTCCAGGTCTTCAATCAGCTTTGAACGTCTTGATATTGAAACATGGTTGAAAGAAAAGGCTCTCGAGACTCCACGGTGATGGTTGGTACCTCCTTCAGCCAACGACATTGTTTGAGAGCAGAGTAAATTGGCCAATATCAAACTCTTCTCGTAACTCACACTCTGTAGGTCCAGCAATACCAATAACATCATCCTCGCTATAGACGAGGACGAGATCTAAAGATATATGCGAATTCGCCGCTTTGCTATTACGGTTGCTTGTAAGCGTTTAGCATCCCACTGATCCTCGTACCGGTGCATAACTTCCAAATTTCTCACCGTCACCCTGTCGTCAAATTTAAATATGCCTTCAATATTCGTATTATCAGGAACAAATACCTTGTCGATGCTAAGAGACTTAAAATGCGCCAGTGTAATCCACACCCAAGCCTTTGCGTTGTTGGCACGAGGGATGGTAGGCATTCCCACCACTCTCGGTACACACTCGAAGTTATTATAATAGAGCCTTCACGTTCCTAGCCGGTTTGTTCAATCAATAATCCGCCTCGGTCAATGGATGTCCGTATTTCAAGGCATGTCTTCTCAAAACTCCATGTAAAGGCGTTCTTGGTGTTTTGTCGTCTCCTCTTGCTTCGATACAAATGCATAGACAAAGTTCATAGAGACACATCTGAGCTGGTGTATAAAGCCAAGCACTTGTTGAGAAGAGTTAGCTGGATGGATGACATAGCTTACACTCGGCCCACACACCTGGCATCAACACCGACTGTCATCATTGGAATTCCACTTTTGTCCTGCACATGCCCCCTAAGCCCTGCAAGCTTCAAGGGCGAATGCTGTCAAGGTTTTCCCCTCCGTGCTTGAGGATACTAAAGCAAGGCTCAGCAAAAGTCCAACGACACAGAGAATATGAAATGAAGAAACCTTTTTTTATTATTAAAAATTCAATTTTATTGTCCTTCGGGGTCGAAGACCCTATGTAGGACAAGAAACCTTTTATAACTCAGTTCGACCCATGATCAATGACGGTAGTGAGAGATGAGTCAAAGCCGCCAAAAGTTATATGTAATACGGTTTAGGGGCTGTCACCAGATACGGACGGAGTGCATCAAGGCGTCACCAGCAGGCATCGAGGACCGCCTTTGCTGAACATATTGACCTGTTGTAACTGTTCACGATTTGGTACCGCCAGCTGGATTCAGCGCCACCAGCAGGTATTGAGGTCAATTCCATACTTGAAACAAGTTAGATAGACTGTGTGATAAAAATTATCTACCTACTTGGTCTGAAGTTCCTGTTCAACATCTGTCGCATTCTTTGCAGATGTCTTTAATCAAGAGGTTTCTGTTGAGGCAGTTGAAATATCCCCAAAAAATATTCTAGTAAACATTTGCCTTCATTGTGCTTTACTCTGCCACTTTCTTGTATAAAGCCTGGCCAAGTGAAATAAAACAAGCAGCACTGCAATAAGCACCGTCAGTAAGTTCAAAAAGCAGCCAAGTGACACATACATTGGCGAGTGATGCTGCGAGCACCGTTCATACCCTCTGCACAAGAGGCAAGAGAGGAAGAAAGTAAAAGTGATGATCTTGAATCTGTTATCTTTATTGAGACCACTGAATACGAATTAAATGAATTTGTACTCCGCAGTGGGAGAGTGTGAATTACGGCAATGTCCGGCTGAGTTCCATTCTCTATATAAGCCTTCAGATGCTGTTACTGGTTCTCTTTTTTCTCTTGTCGTCTACATTTCATACCTGTTTCGTCATACCTAGCATTGTACAACAAATAAAATCTATTCATGTTACCTCCACCCACTCTACAAGTGTCTGCTGACCCGAGCGACAGCACCCCTCCTGCGCGAATAAGGACGCCAGAGCTGCCACCACAGACATCAACACAAGGTCTGCTTGTGGACGACACTCCGGTCAAACGCAGTTGCTCTACGATGCAACCCTATACAACTAATACACGCTGCCGAGATACTACCCTCAACGCCATGGGCAATGAGATAAGAGGACATCTCGTTGGTCCGATGCCAGTCGAACAATTTCTTGAGAAATACCTGCCGCCTTCAATGATCCCGGATTATCAACCCTTAACCTCCTTCTCGGATGGCGCCTTCGAGAGCACACTCTCTGCTGCCCATGAGACGAAAGCTTACAAACCATTTGTAAGTGCTTCAACCATGATCGTTGCCAGCCTGACTCCTAGTGCAGATTGATACCATAACATCTTTTGCTCCTGGTCTATCGTTTATCGATACCCACAGCAATGCAGACACGACAAACTGTGAATCATTCACTTTCAAAATCAAACCGGATATCTGTGTCTATGCCGATGGGTCCTCGCCACCCCGCGCTGGACAATCCTCCTGCGATATTTCTGCCACAGAAGTGGTCATCGAATTCAAGTGGGAACCACATCATAATCCATTCTACACACCCGCAAATGGCCCGGGTCCTACATCGCACTTTATATCTGAGACCGACAAGGCCATGGACACGCTGGGTCAAATAACAAGCTATGCTGCAGCTCAACTTGGCGCACAATATCGTACTCACGCATTCCTGGTCCTGATCGTCTATGATCAAGCTTACATCCTAAGATGGGATAGGGAGGGAGCTACCGTTTCTTCCGCCATTCATTACAACGAAGAACCACATTTGGCTGACTTCTTCCATCGTTACGGACAAGCATCGCCTGCATTGCGTGGCATCGACACATCGGTAACGCCCGCTAGTGCAGAGGAGGCTCGCCTTGCAAGGTTGCAATTAGGCCTTCCCGCTACCAAGCGTATGCTGAAAACGACCGTCCCTGGTGTCGATAACTCTGATTCGATTACCTTGATTTTTCCTGCACCTCTGGCAGTTGGTCAAACCCCTATAGGCCGATGTACACGCGCGTGTCCTGCGTACGATCTTGGCAATAAAAAGGTCGTCATGTTTAAGGACTCTTGGCGGGTCGCGATCGCTGGTGTTCTACCAGAAGGCGAAACGTACAGACTATTAAAAGAGCACAATGTTTCCAATGTCGCATCATGCATTGCATGTCATGACGTGCCCTCTATATCTCAACAAGCCCCGCAGACTTACAAGTTTGCAGATGCCCCCTGGGCGTGTTGGCACGACACGATCACTCCGCACATTCATTATCGCCTGGTTCTGAATATTGTGGGGAAGCAGCTGTGTGAATTTGAAAGTTCTCATCAGTTCGTCGCAGCCATTCGTGACGCATTAATTGGTACGTATTTTGCCGTCACCTTCTCCCCCAAAAGCATTATATTCATGTTGTTACAGCACACAAGGACGCATATCATAATGCGGGCGTGTTACATCGAGACCTTAGTGCCGGAAACGTTGTTATCCACGAGGGCAAGGGGATCCTCATTGATTGGGACCTATCAAAATTGATCAGCATTCAAGGTGCTCGACAAGTAACCCGTACGGTTTGTTCATTCCGTGCCTAAGCTTGTTAGTCCGTACTAAATCTGCTGTCGTCACTCAGGGAACCTGGCAATTCATGTCGGCTCACCTGGTCCAAAATAGAGACGCCAGACATGGTGTCGAGGATGACCTGGAGTCCAGTCTCTACGTCGTTCTATGGATTGCCTTAATGTACACGAAGAGTCACTTGGACATCCCTGTCCGATCATTACTCATGAAGGACGTCTTCGAAGTTAATGAATTGGAGGGAGTTGGATCAACTTCAAAATCGGCGTTCCTCAACTCAAGACTCCAATTTTCGCGGGATGTATTCGTTGACCGCAAACCGCTCGACAGCCTTGTTCTCGCACTTGCAGAGCTCTTTGCGATTCGGTATACTTTGGTCACTCGGGAGGAGCAGAAAGCATATGCTACCCTATGCGACTACATCAAAGGTTTAAAACCAGACGCTGCTGAATTGGCCTCCCTCGTAAATCTCTCGAAGGCACATACTTGTTACAGGTTGAAGATGGACATGGAGGCTTTGAGGTCACATGACAAGATCATAGAAGTTTATGATCTCCACCTCAGATTGGACGGCTGGATTGAAGACCTTCCTGTAGCGCAAACCATCACCTCCTACGATAAGCACCACGTAAAGCGGCGCATCTTCACGAAGTCACAATGTGGTTCATGGGTAGAACTCACAACATCCAGCAAGAGACGTAGGGTTGAGGGGTAACCAGGCATACGGACATGGATATATCACCTGCGCTTGGCTCAGTAGTTACTTTGTGGTGTCACCAGTCTATTATGTCACCAGTCATAAGTACCACACATTTCGCTTTGGAACGCCGGGTGCTTAGAATTTGCAGACAGCGTCAGCATCCAGTGCTCAGCTCCCATGAGCGTTGAAAACACAAAGCAGCTAAGTCTAGTGCAAGGTCTGATAGTCCCAAGATAGTAGCTAGGGACTTGTATTTCTAATTTCGAATTATGTAATGTGTGCATAATCATTCACACCGTGCATAACCATTCACACCATGCATATTTTACCATGGCATGTATACAACCACCTGTTAATAATCCACTCTCGTGGACAATTGGGCCTACATACGGAGACTATCCTACTGCTATCTTTCCAAGTATTCCTCTACATACCAGAGCAACGAGTCCATCCCTTTGCTGTGATGCCCTGCACCCGGAGCCTTCATTAACCAAACTTCATAAATCTCTACGCATACCACTCCAAAGTACCTTTGCACTGCTTCTTTGACGTATGCGCTCCACTCGCTTCATCTCTTCATCTAGCCTATCTGCCCTGAACTTTTCGGCCTGTTCGTGTGCCTTTGCAAATGGATCACTAGAGTAAGTTAGAGAGGTGGTCGATGATGCGCTTGTTGACTGAGGTTGGCCGCTATTGATGGGTGAGAGTCCTTAGAACTGGTGCAGAGGGTCTGGTGATGGACGTAGGCAACGCACGTGTATCCTGTTTTTCTAAGGGAGCGGGAACTTGACTGGGATCGCGATCGGCCCGGAGTCTGCAAGGCAGACGCAACACTACTGGTTGCTTTTATGCCGTCTGCACTCCATTCCCTCGCCGTCAATGTAGAGGGTCGACCCATAGCTAAGACAACGCCTCAAACCGTAATGGTAGATATAGTCCATCGCGTACCACAGGCCTTTGTGGTCCACCTCCCATCGTCCAATAGCGATTTTAGGAGGGGTAGACGATGGCAAGATATAGCACCTCGCTAGCCGACCATCTCTACCACCTCTTCCTTGAGCCTGAATTATCTCCGTCATTTCTAAAGGGGTCTTCAGGTGGATGACGACTCGGACGTGCGGATAATCGTTGCCCGTGCTGAACGCGCTTGTGCAGATCATGACCGGACATGTACCTGCAAACCAGTCCATGATTCACTGGGCTCTGGAAGCGTCGCTCATCCCTTTCGATCTGTTATAGAATGGCCACCCGGCCTGTGATGCTGCGATCAGTATACGCGCATACCGATTTGCCAAGTCGCTCACCTTGTTTGCAAGACTTTCACCATCTTCCAAGTAAGTCACGAATACCAGACCTCTGTCATCAGAGGTCCATCTCTGTCGCTCACATGCTACGATCTGGATGACCATGTCCTCTGGTGCATTCGATGGAGCTGCAGCCTTCATGATATACTCTAACTCCGGCCGATTAATCGACTCCCTGATCTCGATGGCATTGTCTGCTAGATCAAAGGCTGCCTTGAGGGCAGCAACACTAGATTGCGGGGGTGTGCCGGTCAGTAACACCAATTGCATGGAGAGCTGTCTAATTTCCTGCATATACTGCATCGCCTCTCTAAAGTTTTTGCATAGCGGTGGAAGGTGAGCTTCGTCAAAGATGGTTCTGCTAGATGTTGTCTCCACGTCTTGAATTTTGCCTTATCTGCGGATACTAGAACGAGGTTTACATCCTTGAGCAACGGGACGCTCGGATCGTAGACTTGGAAAGGAACGCGCATGGCCTTCAGCTTTCTCTCCCAGTCAGTCATCAACGATTTTAGTGGAAGAACGACTACCACTGCCTTGTTCGCATCCATGATGGCGGGAATGATCGCCAGCATAGATTTTCCTCCCCAAGTCCTGAGAATCGCGATGATGTCTGTCTCTCGTTTGAGCACAGAGAGAACGGCGTCTTTTTGCTGGGAAGACCACCAATTGGCCTGCTGGTCACCGAGAAGGATGCGCAAGGTCCACAAACTTTTTCTTGCCAGTATCGAATCTTTGTTTTTCACCAACTGATTTGGTGGCGGCGGAGGATATTGTTCATCATCTTTTGACTCTTGTAAGTATATGCATGTCATCACGGTCCTCTACTCACCGCTCAAAATGTTGATAGCTTTTAACGGGTCGCTACCAAGGTCATTGTCATCTGACAACGTCATTTAGTATGTTGCGCGTACGCTTCCTATCTGTGATGCGCTTACCATTCAAAGGAATTAACTTGACGCCTGCAAGCTTGTTGCTGTCTGCCGAAGGTGGACTGGTTGTGCCTAGTCCGATCGCACCCTGCCCAGTCTCGCTGCTGGTAAACTCATTGGTACCTGGGTACGTGGTGGATATGGTCAGCCGCCCGCATGCCGTTTGGCTTTGCACTTACTTCTAAACGTCTGTTCTTCATACCAAACCTCGCTGTCGTCTTGTGATCGTAATCAGCATGTGTGAACGCTGATATGCTAGTGCTTACCGGCTGTTGACAAGGCTTGGGTGGTTTCTTGACTTCCACCCATGACGTGCGTTTCCTCTGGACTCACGTACTCTAGTCTTTGATCTTTTGGCCAACAATCGTCGGATTGTGACGCATATTGCTGAGGCATGGCCGTCGCGAGCGCGTCACGTATCATGGTCTCCACTGCAGGCACCAGAGCATCCACGATGCGGACGACTACCTTGCATTCTATGCCTGCAACAAGCTCGTCTTTTATTTTGGCCATCACCTGGTTTTGTATGGATGATATCACCTCTGCACATTGTGGAGGTGCGGCGACGGCGGCAGCAGCAGCTGGAGAATTGGTCCCTTGAAAGTCCGAACCAAACTTGCCTGATTCTGCCAGCTGCTTGAATTCGTGGGACCTAGCAAGCGTGTATGCTAATTGCAGGCCTCCTGGAACGGTGTGCATCACCAGCTGCCAATTGGTACTGGCTTGAAGAAATGATAGAGGCAGCAGGTCCTCTGGCGCCCCTGCAAGCGCGTCTGGACTTAGACCGTATATCCGGTTTTCGGTAGATCTATTATGGCTGGCTTCGAGGGCTTCGACTGTATCTTGCTCATCGTCTTCCGACAAGTCCTCTGCAAAGCGACCGAGCTTGCGCTTGAATGTGGTGCTGACGTGGCGCCATGAGTTAACGCCTAGACCGAAACCGAGCATGAAGATACGGTGAGATCCCTGTGCTTCTCCCCAGATGGAAAGAGACTCACAAGCAGGTCATTGCATGGAACAGTTCAAGTTACTTATTATATGAGATGCCGCGGCTGTGTCGACTTCGGTTGCAAATGGGCTAAAATTAGCATCTAGAACGTGACCATCCGGGTTTGGAGCCCCGGTAACGCCGATCTCAGGTCTGTTTGCTCACGACGATTGAGTTTCAAGCGCCGTGTGGTTGCCTGACGGCCAATAAATTGTCTCTGCATCATACAAAAAACGCCTCGATTGGGTTCGAGATCTGTCAACCTTGCACTGGTCACACTGATAAAATCTATTCACTCAGGCTGGCCATCTCAAGTTCTGATACTCCTTCATTGCCACTGCCTTAGAAGACGAGACTGCGCCCGTGGAGCACAAAGTCACATCGGCAGATAGGACAGGCACACCAACATTGGTTTACTGCGTTGCAATATCTCGCAGTGGAGAACTTCTCCTCGCAAGTCGGGAGACTTTGATGGGGGTCTTCAACTCCGCCAGTCCATCGAGAACCCGATTTCCACGGCATTCGGGATTACTTATACAATTTCGACTTTGCGCATCGCAGTAAGGCGAAGTTGGGCCAAAAGCTCTATCATTTCGGACAGTACAGACTCGGAGGCGGGCCTGCCAGTGCCGAAGTTCAAGTTCAGACGCAAACAAGGTGCGGACGATACCTGTCGTTCAAGTTATTTTAACATTTGTTATGGTGATTGTAGGTCATTAAGCTCAACCCTTCGTCTTATCTCGGGTACAAATTGAATGCATTCGGCAGCGCTGCGGCATGATTGGGACTCTTGCCATTGGTCTTGATTTCCATCGTGAAGGTTGGTCTAGACCTTGGAGTCAGTTTGGTAAATTCACATGCTTTGTTGTTTTTTTCGCTCGTTCTAACTTTTCGGATTTTCGTCATTGCAGGGAGACACCGAAAGTCTTATGGACGTCGATAACATTCAGACCGGTCAAGAAACGGTATGTTTACATGTTCTTTTTTCACTCGTTCTAATTTTCTCTACCCTAGCCTCGTGTGAAGAAGCCTAGTCCCTTCAGACCTGGCACAGTCGCCCTCCCTGAAATCAGGAGGTACCAGAAATCCACGGAGCTGCTTAGTAGTTTAATTGCTCGCACCTTTTCGCAGTCAGCCCAAGGATCTCGCTCTCGCTCGCCCTCTCCAGGGCGAGCGTTCCTAATCTACCAAATCGCTTGACTGAGTGTTCATTTTTATTCATACACGTTTCGCAGAAGTGGTTTTATTCACCACTCTTGCCTCATTTAAATGTACTTGTACTAGTATAGGATCCACATGTAGTACTATGTGTCTCGTTAACGAATAATCATTAATATTGTTACATAGACCACCTCATCAACCCCCTAAATTCGTTGGCGATTCCAACATTACAGTCACAAGCGTTTGCCGGATTCTGTTTGTGCTGCGCCCCAACGTGCTTCTTTATACGACGTCCTGTTAACACCTCGTGCTCGTGCGTGCCACAGCAGTGACAGCACACATCTCTACTCTTATAAATTTCATGTTGGTGGTTATAAATTTACTGCCAAAGTGAGCTCAGAGCCTTCCAAATACTGGACTTTGACCTAAAATATTCACCGGCGAGAATTCGGAAATCCGAAATTCACCGCAGGAAAAATGGCCACTTGCATCAGGGCAATGTTTGTTACGACTCGTCTTAATTTTTACAAACGGTGCGGGAGCAGAACTGAAAGCATGGAATAAACTTGACTGAAAAGAGAGGTTACAAAGGATACGACTACAGAGAACCTAGAGCGATATTGTTGTATTAGATTAGATACCTCTCAGAGACCGAAAAGGGTGTATTGCTAGTTATGTCCTTTTGTGAATTATGTAATATTGCTTACACTTATTTGGCTCATTTGCGAACTACGTTATGTACTGTAAACGTGATTCAGCCACTTCCACTACGCCATATTATGGTATGCAAGGCCAATAATGGTTCCGGCAGACAGGGTAGGGTCTCGTTTCTCGAAAGTCACAGGCGGAGTTGGTGGTTCTGGAGACACAGGGGATTATGCACAACTGGTGGTGGATCGATCAAACGAGAGTGATCATGCAAAGGAACAACGGCGCGTCAGAGCCGTGGGCAAAATGAAGGCGCGTGAGGACCTCGACCCCGAAGATAACCCGTCCCAGCTCACATACGCTCGTCCTTCAAACATGCCGCCTCATATTTCCTTAGGCGCGCCAGTCACACGCAAGACTACCAAGGATCTCACTCCCACGTTCCTGGTGGATGCTAGGATTCAAGTCAAAAGACCCAACTTCATCCGATGGTTCCTGGCCACTTTTACTTACCAAGTAAGGCTTGATCGCATAAACATCGCGCTGAGGCTGATTTTCGTCTTAGTGCAGTACATGTGTAACCAAAAAAGTGTCCTGCGAGCTCCCACCTGTGACGGACGGCACCCAACGCAAATTTAAATGCACTACTTGCCGCAACGACTGCAATGTGATATGTAGTTGGTTCCAGGATCTCTTGGAGGTGTACATACGCGAGGCATACCAGCTAGATGTTGGAGAGGCGCGTATGTTGGCATCCTCGAAAGGAAACGACCCACAGGGCACTTTAAGAGGCTACTATCAAACTTGGCTTGCAGAACATGCTGAACGCTGTTCTGACGGCAAGTTGCGAGAGGACTCAAAGGCCCTTGAGACTATTATTTCCTTCCAGGGTCCGAAGTTGAGCAGCAGGGTCAGCCCCACGCAGCGTGACCCCCTGCAGCCAGCATCCGTACAACGTGCCTCCACACAATTGCATCCGCCTGAGCTACAGCATAAGCGGCAAAAGTGGGTTAATTTTGTAGCACCTCTCCCACCAGAGGAGCTCCCTCCAGCACAGGCGTTCCCATCATCACCCCCCACCCAGTACCCCTCGACGCCTGCATCTGTTCAAATTTCTCCAGGTATGTCACAGCTCCCACCCACAATCCCTGACGGTGCCTCCCCAGCACCCCTACCCCCGTTCTGGAGTCTCTCGAGACCTACATCTGTTCACATTTCTCCAGGTAGGTCGCTGCCTTTGCCCACAACTCCTGACTGACTCCTCGCAGGGTGTCGCAAACCCTTTGCACCTTTGCTGCCCATCTCTCCAGGCACGCGCGAGCCAACCCCTCTAGCCAACTCTACCCCAGTTCCTGCAAATTTTTCCCCTCCTATTATTGTGCCCGCAACCATCGCCACATCCGAGACCCACAGCAATGCCCCACACAATAATAGCCTTGCTCAGATGGATGATCTGCATGCCGGATCCCAGCACCCCCCAGGTGATGACCTCACGAATGCCGAACCTCGCGGTGTTAATGTAGGCACCGATGAGGCATTCGCTAAAATGGACCCCCGACCACCCTCCGTCGGGCTCAAATCCGATATAGCTAACTTGTCGGATGGGCTAGCAAAGCTAGCTGTAGGAGACCCATCCTTCCCGCCAGAATTCTCCAATCGTCAGGAGGCCGAAGCGTACCTATTAAAAATGTTGCAGGGTTCACTGCAAACGTGCGACTTCCTCAGAAGCGTTGTGGATGAACAAGATTCCAGACATGTTGCCGTCACCAGAAGCCTGGAGGATGAGGTCCGCTTGCTAACGCTAGAAAATGGAGAGCTGAAGCAGGGGGTTGCGACGAAATGCCTGGAACAAAATATCTGCCTCTTAGAGGTAGAGAATGATAAACTGCGAGGCAGGCTCGCCCGCCAAGACCAGGAGCTAGAGGATAGGGGGCTGAGGTGGAGAGCAGTCAGAGATCTAGAGCAAAAGGTCCGCCAGCTGGAGGTAGAGAGAGGGAGGTTACAAGGGAAACTCTCCCAGCGAGAGCAAACGGTTGCTACCATGAAGGCTCGCGCGCAGCTCGCAGGCCGTGTGCTATGGCTGGCCTCACAGCACGCTCCGCTTTCTCCTGGAAACACCCAGGCCCCCGATCCCGTCGCGGACAACCTGAGGGGCTTGGTCTCCATGATTCATGCGCATGTAGACGGTATCCAACCCACCCTTGCGAACAAGCGACTTGGGAGTTCGAATGAAGATGGTTGAGATCAGATTCTAAGCGAATGAGGCAGATGTAACCTGGAGAGTCAGCCGTTGATGTTGCTGGCAAAATACCTGTGAACTCAGCAGTTATACTGCAATCAATAATAACCAACCGCATATGTTTTTGCGATTCAGATAGGTGAAGAATAGGGACATTCGACACGTTATTGTATACCATAGGGCCACGCCAAAACAGACGGTGAACAAGGATACGACAAAAGTAATACAAATTATGGAAGCGTAGACTCAATCTCAACAGCAATCAGGCCTTTGGCACACATATTCCTCCGTTGTACATCCAGATCCATCTCATGTGACCATCCCATGCTTCTCTTGAAACGTTTGGACAGTCGGAAACTCAGGATACCCCTCAACATGATCAACGCACGACAAAGCTGCCGCCTGGTAGCTTGTCCCTGCCTCTCCATATTTTGTACTTGATTGGTCTGAACACCCGGAGTAGCGGTGCATTTATCACGATTGGATAACTTGTACCCCCACCGTCTGCCTTCCACGGACGACAATTGTCTACTGTAGGGCGTCGCCCCAGGGACAATGATGCACAAGAATACAAAACAAAGGATAACAGTCAGCTGTAGCTACATGGTCTCGGTATAAATTCTGGTATAATAGAGTCCTTTTTGCTGCAAAAGTGCAGTAGGTCATAACCATACTCCTGGTGACAATCATAGAGGCGCCTCCAAAGCGTCATTCAACCAACCCAATACGTCCAATTTCCACATAATTCTCTATTTTGAGATGAAAAAAGCCCCAGGAAATGGTGTTCTCAGATTCCATCATCCCGAGTCGTCTTCGCACTCTCATAAAATTCATTTGGGACAAAGTCACTGGTGACTTTAGAGACATAAACACTGGTGACATCGATCTAACTTGAGTAATATACACTGTGGATAGTGATTCCAATCAAAATCATTGGAAAAAGTACTGATGCTGAAATTTTCATTGGAACTTCTACTGAAACGGCAGGTAGTTAATTTCATTGGAGTGCTGAATCCAATTCAGCACCAAATTTCAGCACCATTTTCCAATGAATCGAATTCAGCACCACTTTCAGCGCTATTTTCCAATGAATCCAATTCTCCAGCGTAGTCTGGCTTAGGAAGAGTCGGAGCTGGTCCGAGTGTTAGCTTGGGAGAGACACAAGCAGGTGGAGCCGCTGGGAGGGCGGGAAACTTGCTTGTGAATTTGGTCATGCGCTGACTCTTGTGCGGCACAAATCAAGATAAGCATCTTTATACATTCTAACAATTATGATAACACTGGAATATGCTCAGGCTGCAGTAACAGTCTGCCGAGATAAATAAGAGAGTGTGCTGGGTGGGGGCAAGGAAGAGGAAATAACGAACGACAAATTTGAAGAACGAATGTCGTAGGTAGTAAGTCGAAAAATGTAGGAGAAGGGTGGTATATATTAGGAGTTGTAGCTATACCTGCTAAAGATACCATGGCTTAGTGGTAGTGATGCTATGTACGATGGTTTAGGTCATCCGTTCAATCCCTGCCTTTGGTGAATTCTCAATGGGTAATAAGTGACACAGTATGTCATGTCACTAGTGACATAATGTCACCGTCGTCAGCACCATTTATTTTTGTCATTCTTGAGCAGAATTTCAGCACATTATTTCAGAGTAAAAATTCAGCGCAATATCGCTGAAATTTCAGAGTAAAAATCGGAACTTTCAGCACCTCGATTTCAGCACCTTGTACTGTGAATTTCATTACATTATCAACTGATTTTACCTAATGAATTTCATTGGATTTACTACCCACAGTGATAATAGCTATAAATTGCAGCTGAATGACCGAGCGACAAGCTGACGATGATATTCGGCTAACCTACCACCATAGTGACGCTCGGGGGAGCAGTTATTATGCGGCATTTAATTTGCTTTTGGGTTAGTTAGACTGGTTGCTTTTTGAATTGAGATTTGTTTTGGGGGTAATGCGTAGTGGCTATGTAAGGACAGGACTATGACTCGACAGTCCTTACAAGATACGTGGTGCGAGGCAGGAATATAACGGCGAATTAATCTAAGGTGTGATGTTGAAGGCTCTTTATTTCAGTGTGCAACTTGGAGCGAGCGTGGCTACAATGCTCAGCCAGCACCTGGCGATGCATTTGTTGTAATTTGGGGCTTTATAAATCTACCTGCACGCACTGTTCCACATGCGTTGTCATGCTGGACCTCCCGTTACAATCAACATGATGGTATATAGCCGCACAGGCATTAATGCTCCTCCTTTGGTTTGACTTTACTGGAAAACGCCACACCTATAGTTTGTGAAGGTGTATGCACTAGTCTTTTACAAAAAAGCACCTAAGTACCTAAGATCTCTCCATCAGTTGCTTTCCTCTTGAACAGTAGCCCCCTATCACCCTGTAGTTCCGTCAGTTTGGAAAAAAAGCTGAGCCCCCACTGCCACCTCTCACCGTCCTCTCTATCAAGCTTTTGTTTGAGATGGGGGTCCCGGACACGAAGCTCTGCCAAGCTACGGAATCCATAGCGGACCCACCTTATGAGGCCACCAGAGAAATATTGCGTGAAGGAAAGCCGTGTCTCCCTCGGTTGTATAGCAGTATTACCATGCCGGAGAATTGCAGAGGGAATCTGGGCGGTTGAACCAGATGGGAACTCAACTGCAACCTTCAAATCAAAAAATATAAGGTGACCGCCTGCCTTTGAATCAAAAGAGCCAAGGGCATGGATGTCACAAAGGCCGTAGGCGATGTTGCGAGGGTCCGTGTGTTCAAAGGTGGCGACTTGGGGTCCGAAATTGAACGTGGCAGCCGGGAAGATACTGTTGGTGAAGTTCATGTTCAGGTGGGAGTGCCGTTCAACAAGTGCCTGTATGTTGTGGGAGAAGTGGCGGTACAGCTTAGGTGCATAGAACGCGAGAGCACCTAATGAAACATCAGTAGTAGCTAACTGGCTGGTGACAGGGCTCACTGCTTCCAAAACCCGCCAGGCGCTTGATAGCGGGATCTCCCAACAGCCTGTCTAATTCAGCGCGATTCTCCTTCCCATGAGCTAAATTGGACGGTATCTGTTGACCTCCACCGTAAGAGATGCCGGTAGATAGGGCATGATACCTGCCACGACGGTGAATAAGGCCTGACGGGCTGAAGGCGCAGCGTTGCTGTGCCTCCACCATGGTTTTTGCAGCTGCAGCATTGACGTCATTCCAGTCCTTGCTAGCCGGCCGGCCAGCAAGCACGGCCGCTATCCGACCCTCTCCATCAAGTATCGCATGAGGGGTTCTTGAATGGGAGGTGGGTCAGGCTGGTTGAGGTGGATGAACGGGCCTTTGACTCACACTCCATCCCAGGGAAAAATTCTATACCCGTCTGCCTGAAGCTCTTGCAGAGTCCACACCTTGCGACCATGTGGAATTGACTTGCCCACATACGCACCGCGAGCTGCGGGGAGGTCCTCAGTCCTCAGCTCTGTGGTAAGATGGGCAGGGGCTGGGTGACGAACGGACAGGGATGACCTGATGGCGTAATCAGTAGCCTTCTTCTCCTGACGATCGTTGCGGCGGCGCTTGCGTTTGCCAGCCTTGCTGTTATTTGACCCACGAGACCCCCTATCTTTCGATAAGCGTCTATCAGGCATCAGGCCTCTGGGGCTTGATAAAGTATCATGCTGAGTAATGGGAGGTTGGGAGGTATTAAAGGCTGAGCGACTAGTGAGCTCTAGAGCATGGCCCTCGTTGTCATCATCCTCATGGGTAGATTCCTGGTGTGCAGATATCCCCATCAGCATAGGCAGAAGCTCAAGGCCTGTCTGGATGGTGATGATATCATATGGTGAGAAGCAGCGCCCAGAGCGCGTCTAACGTAATTTCAGCCGCGCTACGGATTGTGAAGATGGTCCTTACCTGGCTTGGAGGCATTGCAGGATTTGGCCTGGTCGATGCTGAGTAGAATGAAGGCCGGTAAGGAAAGACGCGCAGGCTGCTTACCTAGTCCAATAGCCCTAAATCAGTTATACACCGAATGGAACGAAAGGCTGGGGTGGTTGGGTTCGACTTCAAGTGGGTCCGGCAAAAAATCCCTCACCCTTTCGTAATTTACCTATACGGACCTAGTGCAGGTGCCGGGTAATGTAGCTTGCCGGAATATCCCGGCACCAGGCGCTAGTGTTGCCGCCGAGGCGAATCGAATCGAATCGAGGTGGAAAATCGACACAGTTCGAATCAACGAGTTGTACGAATTGCACCTCGTTCACCTCTCGATGTGAAAACGAGTTCGGGCGTGATACGGACCGGTACTCCAGCCAATGAAAAGCCAGGGATTCTGTATGCCGACGACGACAATTATTTGCAAGTATCTAGTACACGACGAGCAAATACACTAATAATCAATGTCCCTTGCATTCTGGAGCAACTCGTCAAGCTCGCGAAGATTCCCGATAGCCATTAGCTCGTCGACCGCTCTGGGAGTCACAGGTCCAGATATTGTGTAGTCCTGCTCGTCAGCCACCAGGTCCTCTGTGAAATTGAGGCGGTCTTGCTTGTAAATGAACTTCAGCACTTGTAGTGCTTCGAGTGTGGCCGGAGATAAGTTGCTACGCCGTAGAGTGCAGGTCTCCTTGCTGGATGAAAATATCCGCTCGGAAGGCACGGATGAAGCTTGAGCAGGCAGGACATCCATAGCGACGTGGAATAGAAGTGGAAATATATGTTCTTTTTGCTAATATGATACTTGTTAATCCTATAAAATCACAGATAGATGTATATCACATACCTCCCAGAAACGAATGATATCGGCTGTGCGTTCAGCTGCTTCAAGTAGTATACCTGCCTCTTCATAACGTGAAAACTCGTACTCAGCATCCTTCCTGTCCAATTCGAGTTCCTTGCGCAAGCGTTCCTCCGTGGATTCCAGTGTTGTGGACTGTACCGCTGGTTCAGAGACAATGATGGTTGGAGTCGGAGGAGTAGCACTATTAGTAGTGACAAAAGATGAACGCCGCATAGTTACGTTGAGGCTGTTCATGCGGCCAAATCCAACAGATAAGGACCGCGAGGCTATTGCTGTCGAGTTGGTAAGCGCATGCTGTGATACTGAGGGTGTGCCAGATAGTTCCAGTGGGGTCTGCGTCTTGCCGACTCTAATGGATGTACGAAATGAAGTCATCTGCACCCAAAAATTGTGTCATCCAGAGCGCGTAGAAAAAGAAAAGACGAACTGCTTGTAGTATCCATTCTCGAGCATTTCCAACATCCGCAGCCTCCCAGTGTTCCCTCAACCACTTAAGCTTGATGTTTGGATTAACTTGAACGACTATAGTTCAGTTCGTGTAAAGTCACCCAGCAAGTATTAAAAATTGAAACACACCCATCGAAAGTGCGTATATCCGAGTTTTCCTTCCTTCATTGATATACTGCCTCAGTTTATCAAGACCGATATCAATATAGTGGGATAACTCCCAGATCGTGCTTCGTAATTGGGTCCACTGGCTAGTCAGCACTTCATAAGCGGGTAGAGCCATTGATAGGGTTGGTGTCCGCTCCGAAGAGAGGAGTTCTTGCGCTACGTGAGGGACTTCGATGATTTGATGTATGTCGCGAAGAACATCGGTATCCTTTGCATCCATGGAGAGGCCCGAAATGTCAGCATTCTGTGTCTCAAGTAGGAAGGATTGGATGGCCTTCAACAGAGAATTAGCGTGAACTTCGAAAGTGGTGCGAGTACATACTGGGTTTAGCATTAGCACTCTATCGACCATCTTGAATGTTGATGACCATCTAGTTGTGCAGTCACGGAGCAGCTGTACAGCTGGTAGCATGGTCTTTCCATCGGGAAGCTTCCCTCTCCAGAAACCATTTGCATTGCCTTCTTGAATCACAGCCTGGAGACGACGACGGCGTTGGCCAGATGATCGGCAAGCTGAAACTATCGCACGGCATTGTCCAACTGGATCGCGTTCTAGAGTTCTGGCATAGGCTTGAAGTGCTGGCTGGTTTACAGGATCAGTTGAGGCTGCAAGAACAGGATGGTGAGGATTCTTCTTTAGTTCTGCAAGGATTGCTTGAACAGCAAGGTTAACGACGTGCGGGAAGCACCTGATAGTCATGGCGATTTGTCAGTGAAAAGTTTCAATTCCTGGCATTCAATATCAACTTACCGCAGACGGTTACCATTGCGATCAAAGGGAATAGCTCTTCGTGTAAGCTCACCCTCAATCTCTACCATAAGTGTGTTGTTGTTGGACGCATTGTCCATAGTGATCTGACCAAGCTGTGTAGATGTGAGTATGAATATGACTCAAATGCAAATGTCGAGACAATGTGTACCTTGTGACTGATTTCGAGATCATCAGTAATCTTGAGGAATTCTTGTCCAAGGTGTGCACCAGTGTGAGCCTCACTGACAAATCGAAATGCTACGAGATGTGTTTTTAAAATCAAGATACCTTTCCCATCACGCGCCATGAAATGTGCTGTTAGCGCCATAAAACTGTCTAGGTTTGGGTCACTCCAAAGGTCAGTAGTATGGGATATGCGACCGAGAGCATTCTGAAGCAAATATTTAGTGCGAACACATGTGAAATTTATTGCACTATACCTTAAGATCATTTCTCACTTTACAGTATTCCGTTCGAAACTCTTGAAGGATCATTTCTGTCAACTTGGTGCGGTGTGGGAGGTTCTTGTCCTGTATTTTGCCTTCTCCCAGGTACAAAAGGAGCTCGCGAAATTCAGGACACTCGACGACATTGAAGGACTAGTATGAGTACATCCAGACAGTTAGATAAGTTCAGAGTGTGGGTAAACTTGAACGGAAAAATTACTTACCTGATCATCAACAGCTATCCACTTCATGAGTAGGTGGTAGAACATTTCAATCGTAAAAGCCACATGTTTAATTTGCTTGCCCGAGTCTTCTTCACCATTTTTGAGTCCCATAATTGCACAGATTTCCCTCCAGCGTTGTCCGTGCTTGTGCAGATGGTTTCGGCAGGTTGGGGTCATACCATCACCAACCTTGTAAACTTTCCACTGTGGATTCTCACTGTCGTCACTGGACATTATGAGTATCTAACCACAACTAAAAGCAAATGACACTCACCCACAGAGTCGACAGGCAACATATAGTGAGTTGGGCTTGTACATTAACCTTGGCTGATTCTCTGGCATTTTTTCAGGTCGTTCGGGAGAATCTACTGCCCACATGAAGTACCACACATCAGAGGCAGCAGCTTTGGTATCACGTAGAGGCTGTTTTGCACGAGAAATGGGGATTGGCTCAGAGCTATTCAGAGCAGCCATCATACTTGTACTTGCAATTGGGTATTCGTTTGCTGGCACCATGGTGTTAGAGCCTGAGGATGGCACGGACACAGGCCCAACTCCACAGATGGTTGCTGCTGGTGCTGGTGTGATGGTGGATGCACCAACATTTGTCTTCTGTCGCTTTCGAGTAGTAGGTGCAGTTCCTGCGCCATTGCCAGTGGTCGCATTTTTGCGTTTTCGGCCTCTCTTCTCTGTCACATGTGTATTGACCACCTCTGCAGTTGTATTTTGAAGGGGTGCGTTCATAGCACCAGGCTGCATTGGTCCCCACATTGTGCGGAGTACCTGGACGTTCTGCAAAGGCATGGTGGCCTGCATCAATTGAGGCCCATGTGACGAGTGAATATCTTGTGAAGACGGAACCTGCGGCACTGGGTAGTAGTATGAGAGGCCTTCATCACCAATTGCATTGGGGGCAGGAGTTGATGGACCTGGCGAAATGTTTCGAAGTGATTCAAAGGATCCACTTGGGGTTTGAAGTGGAGATAGTGTGCTTTGATGAGAATTCGAGTGTAAGAATTGTTCAGGACTGAGATGAGAAAATGTCCACAGGCCATTCTGCTGCAACGACATGGGGTCAAAAACATTCAAGTTGCTCGTACCAGTTTCGAGCTATCATGATATTTAGGTTTTTTCCTAGCTCCAATAGCTCTAGTGGCTAGCTAGGGTCTCAATTCAAAGAATAGCCGAGTGAAGGATCTAGAAAATTCCTTTGGAGTGGCAGCTATGTCGAGTCTACTGCAGGCTCCAGCTCTTTGCAATGAGATATTCATACTATGACATATGGCCTTTTACAGGGGATTACGATGTATGGATATAAAGTGCACAAAATCTTTTGTGAATCTCGAACCCAACGAGTTGCAACTCGATTCATCGAGTTGAAACGAATTTGGTAATTTCCGAACCGAATCGAGTTTACATCGAGTTTAACTCGCCTCGACGGCAACACTAATCTGATCAACTCGTTTTCTTTGGAGATTTATAATTGGGACCGGCTCACGTTCTTTACAGGGAGATTTATAATTACAACTTCAGTGCGCGCTAATCAAAAAGCAGTCGCATACTTTCGAGTAGAATCAAAAAAATCGATTTTTGACTATTTTAAACAAAGATTAACAGGCAAACGTGATGGACCTGAAAGTGTGAAAGCATGGAAACAGGCACAAGAACATCTAAGCAAGGCGAGAGGCCATGATAAGGGAGGAGGGTATGAGAGCATGGTAGCAGAATATACGAAGGCAAGAACTGGAAGCAGGGTGGCAGAATGTACAAGTAGGTGTGAAAGACGGGCAGAGTGGTACTATTATTAGTGCTATCGGCAGCGCTGTTCGAATTATGTACTGCAGTGTGGCACGCACGCATCTTGAGTTTTCAGCATGCATGATATCATGCATGAATAGGACAGTATTGCCTGGGCCTATATGCCTTCGAAGTGACATTCGTCGATAGACCGCCGCACACGTCAGAACTTCAGAAGACTTGCAACGGTCTCACCATTAAGTTACGTTTAGTACCATCAAGCGAGTTTCTTGCAGTATACTTGTCCGAGTACGGCGTATGATATTTCGCTCTGTTACATACCGTCATCTCAACATTGCAACCAGTCGGATGGGGAATATATCCTACAAATTCTGTCACTCGAATACCGATCTGCTGTGGTGGACCGACTTGGACATCAAATCCTTTCTCAGCACGACCAGTAAAAAATGGCTCCAGTTATGCTTTTTTTTTTTTTTTTGATCCTTGATTATTGTCCGTTGGGGCCGAGCCCTATGATGGACATTACCTACTTGTATGTGCTCGTATCGTATGTTTTTCTACGTTTGTACATGTCTGCTTCGTACAATGGTTCCGGCGTGAGCGGGAACGTCAAGGCCTTCTTAGGGCTATGGATGATGGTATTTGGGTGGGTCTCTTCTTCCTCTTCTATTCTTTTTCCTTCGGTGGGGTCACATCTCCGAATGATTGTTCCATTCGTTTCGTGCGCGCGATGTACTTCAACGTGGCTCTCATTCCCTTGCTATCGTTCAGCAGGTATTTGAGGTTGCTGTTTCGTGTCCCAGTTTCCTGTCTTAGTACATTGCGTTGTCTGGCGTAGGCAGGGCAAACGAGCAGGAAATGATGGACGGTTTCCTCGTGCGCGTTACATTTCTCGCATTTGGCTGATGGGGACTTGGATATGCGGTGCAGGTACTTGTTGAGCGCTACGTGGCCCGTGCGTACCAGTTATGCTTAGCGCGACTGTTCTCTGGACTGTAGCTAGCTGCCGAGACATACCTATTGAACCTCGTTGTTCCTTCGTTGAGCCGTTGCTATAGATGGATCTGAACTAAAGGTTCGCTCCGTAGGTGAGTCCTGCATGTGTGATATTTCCAAGTCAGTTCTTGATCAACTGAGAGACTGAGGGAACGATGGTGCTCATTTGAGTGTATGGTGGTGTCATCATTATGCTCATTGTTGTCGCCGTGGTCGTGGTCGTGGTCGTGGTCGTGCCAGTGGCTTAAACACCATGGGCATTTACCTGGGTCTGACTGGAGCCTCAGCCCGAGGGCCCTGCGGCCTGATGCTGCCGCAGTCTTGTTCCACGAAGATATCAAACCCAGAACCGGACCCTCGCACCGGTTCAGAACAGTACTTTGGATTCGGGTTTTTTTTGTGTCCTGAACTTTGAAAAACATTTCCTAAATTACGCAATGAGATATTTTATGCGACAAACCAGACCGCAGGTCAACGGAATATCATGGGTGATGTTTTATATCAGTATTTTAACCATTGCAGACTGAGATAGACATGAAAGTAATCGAAGACGAAGAATTCCCATTCGTCATTAGCACACCTGCAGGTGTTGCCTCCATGTGCCATGCTGGGTTGTCGCCAGACATTGTGCTCGTGTTGAACTGCCTTTTGGGTCAACGACCCACATTGAATGCAGTTGAAATGTTCATAATGCATGTGGAGGCATAAATTTAAACACCCTAAGACCGCCAGTCAAGTTCGAGTTGAAAATCTAGTATAAGTGGCAGGAATGCTCGATGTGGGAAGTCGGTGAAGTACAAAATCGATGAAGTACTTTATGTTTGTACAAGAGCTGCGAATAACAAGGCTGCGCGAATATTGTATACACTGCCCCACTTCTTTAATATACTACGCCAGCAATGCCTATCCCTATGTAGTATTGTAAATTAATGAAATGTGTTAGGCTATGGTGCCTGCTTTCTGCGCTTAGCTTGTGACTTTTGGCCGCTCCCCTCAGCACTTCCAGAGATTTCACCCACAGAGCGCTTGCCTTTGATGGGGGGTGAAGTACCTTGTACTAGGCTGCAGAGATGCTCGACCCACCAGCGACTTTCACGGTCAGCACGGGATGATATTGTCGGCAGGAGCGTGAGTAAAAACTCCCTCACGTCGGCAGTGGTGACCTGGTATTGGCCACCGGGGGAAGGGGCTGCATCGGCGACCAACATGCCGCTGGGAAGATTTAGCTGACCAGATATCAAACGTCGCGCTGCCTGCGAGCAGATGTCCATCTTAGCGATGTTGCGGCTAAGGTCAACTATCGTCCTTTGCTGGTCTGCTATGATCTTGTCCCGTTCAGCGATGGTCTTGTGCTGATCCGCTATGGTTTTGTCCCCATCCAAGGTGTGGGCAAGGCGTAACGCTTTTTCTGCCTCCAACTCTAACTTCACTTGCTGTAATTCCGCCTCTAGCTTAAAGATTTTCTCCTGCAGAGGTTTGTTGGTAGAAGAGGTCGAACCCAGCACGGATTTGAGAAATTGATCCAGGCCTTGTGCTGCTTCGCCCGGAAGGTCGGAAAGGTGGGGTAGGACGGGCCGTCTGGTGCTGAGGATGTCAGTAGCTGGCGATACCTCTGCATGTGTGCTGTCGACCTGAGCATCCGCAAGTGCGTGGGTAGTATTCGGGTGCCTACCGCCCACATTGTAATGAGAAACGGTACGCTCAGCGTTCACCCGACTGCTGGTAGCCGTTATGGAAGGCCTGTCGCGTACCTGCAATCGCAAAGGGCCTGCAGATGCAGTAGGCGTTGCGGATAGGAGAGGGCCTGTGGTCGAGAGGGGTGGGGTCAACCGATCCGAGCTAGCGACATCATTGGATGAGTTTCTGTGCGTATGCGATGGCAGAGGGCCTGGAGATGCAGGAGAGCCTATGTGTCGGTGAGGGGTGGCTGGGTCATTATGGGTATGGGATGAGCCCTTAAGCTTAGGTCTGGTAGATGCGGGTGTGGATGGCGGCGGCGTAGGGGAGGTAGGACTTGTGCCGATGAGCTTGCTCCTGGTGACACGTCCGGGTCTCATATTACGCTGAACTTTCCTCAGAGATAATCGAACGTTGTCATCCAATACATGTGTGGCGGGATCCGTACGCCACACCTGGTAGTAAGCGGCCAAAGTGGCCTGGGGATTATCACCCGTTGACGATGCTAAAACACGCGCCTCTCCGACGTCTAGTTGGTAGGCCTCGCGTAAATAAGCCTGCCTCAGGTCCTGGGACCAGCTACAATCCATACCACGACCCTTCCCGCATTGAATGCATCGCAATTCATGTTGAGAAGAATTTCCAGAAATAGGGTATCTGCATTTGATATTTTTTTGTGCACACTGGGTGCACTGTAAAGGGTTAGCGTTAGAATGGCATCTGTGAAAACATCCTACCCCTTCTGCGATGTCACAATACCAACGCACAAAGCTAACGTCTGTAGTGCACGCCATGACGGCTTTCATAAAACCAGGGGCGATGTCCTGAGCAGTGTAGCGCACCTGAAGCGGTGCGCCTAATGGAATGTGCGAGGGCATATCTTCAGGGCGGCCGTAGGTAGGCAAATCATCGATTGAACCGTCACCAAGCCCCTCATCATCTACTTCCTCATCATCAGAAATAATGAGCACCACCTTCTTCTTCCGTCTAAGGCCCTTACTCTCCTGTGCGCCATCGTCCAACTGCTCGCTGCCTTGTAGCTCTGCTCCTTGCCTTACGTGCGAAGGTCCATCCTGGGATGAAGATTCGCGGCGGGTTGACTTAGCCATTAGAACGTTGTGAAAAATTGGGCTCGGTGGGGCAGCAGCCGTACTATTATGCGTGTGGTCTGACTTAGCATGGGGGTCTTGGTAATCACACCAAGTCAATGCCAAACTCCGCTCACGAGCAGTCAGTGGTACTCGGAGTTTCAATTGTTGGCACTTTAGTTGCACTTTAGCCGCTTTATTATTTGTGCGTCGCACACAATCGAGAGCTAGAAAGTGCATTTTTGTCCTCCACATTTGCGAGGACGAGCCCGGAGGTGCGATTCATGTCAAACCTCAAAGGACAATAGATGTGAAAAAAAACCATGTGGCACATCTAGAAGCCGTACGTCATAACAAAGGGTCAAACAAAAGTTGTCAAATTTTTGAAGACGAGACTCGAGATAAACTCGTGACCAGTCTGATGAGTACATCACTTGACTTTGGGGATTTGTACTTTGCAGACACTAGCTGCTAATCTATATGTTATGACCAACCTAAATCACGAGTTTTCACACTTGCCCATGTCCACATCTGCCGCTTTACATGCTCTCGACCGTCACGGACTTTACAGACACGCTTTTACGGTACATGGTAACATCAAAATGGAATTTCAAGAATTTACCTTTCACGTCCGACGCTCAGACGTCCGCGTCAGCTCTGATCTGAGTCATGGCGTGAAAATGTAGGCGTTGAAGTGTGTCCTCGAACCGAACACACCAAAGTGCTTAAGCCGCGTGTTTATACCGGTAAGGAGATGGCGCAAGAATCATATCTGATCCGATCATCAGAGATCTGGCAATCAAAGTATAGTATAGTCTATTGTAATACTAGGACCGCGAAACCGCCGAATTTCAGTCGTGTTCAGGTGAACATCGACAAACTTCACAAACTTTCCCACGAAACACGGTCAATGACCGGAGGAGCTAGGCTTGTGACCAGCCTGGCCTAATATAAGTACTGGTATTATCCTCCGCACGCGATACCTTACTCCTCTGCACGCTATGAATTATAAGATTTGTTCATTATAATACTGCTGTCAGTTCAGTTGCCTTGCATTCGAGGCTCCTAGTGAATCTTATATATGTCTCGCGTAGCCTCGCGGAGCTTATTTTTCAATATAGGCTCAACGAGGAGTTGGTCAAAACATATAGCCACATCTTTCAGCCTCGCTCAGCAACTTGTGGGTTCTGACTGGGAGTAAATTACTATCAGTTAGAACTCCCGATAGGTATGTCTCCCACAAACAGACTTCGCGTCAACGTTACGCCAGAAATTCTTTGCGAGGCCGTGACATTCTAGCTAGAATCCAAGCGGCCTATCATTTTTTTGCTGATTCTGGGATGGCCCTTTCCGGCTGTTCAGCAACGTGCAGCGCTGTCTTGGAGGGCGTATTACCCCCGTATGATGAAATTGGTGCTCTGTTACTGGTGCCTGCGGGGGGACGGGTGCTGATTGCGATAATAGCTGTGGAACCTGAGAGAAAGGTTCATAAAGAGTTGGGCGCAGAGAACCTGTTGGAGGAGGAATCTGTGAACGCTGGTCAGACCTTGCAGGGTCAAAAATACAGTGGGTCATCAAACCATGGTCAACCGCGTTACACGAGGCGCGTTCTGCATGTCTTGGGCTGAATGATATTTGGCAAGCCGGTATGCTCAAGGCGTCTAAGACATACCAGAATTGATCAGTTATGATTGGTAGCCAGTTCCGATGGACCTACCTGAGACCTTGGCTATGTCATCTTCTGTGAACCCGTAACATTCAACTGCGAAGCGAGAAGCATCAGGTGAAGCGGGTTTATGAGAAGGAGGCGTCGGAAGGGATGCTGAAGGCAGAGATGCGGGCATCCAGGGACGCTGAATGAGGCCCATCAACAGCTCGCTGCGCCAGAACGTAGCAAGTGTACGCAACGATACAAGGAAGGAATAAGATGCAAAGTAGTGTCCGATGGCTGGCACATGGATTGAGACGATGATTCGCCCCTGTAAGTTTGAGACGACTAACTTGCCAATCATGAGCAATACTCCACGTGCAGTCGTGTACTCGAGAGTCCTCTTGGTAGGCATTGGAAAAATCAATTAACTCGGCGCGAGGGCTCAGGGTTACAAAGTGCCCCGAGGAGGACTTCTTCTGTGAGAAGAATGACGTTTTGCAGTTGATCGACTTCCTGGGGATAAATGAGCTCAGTTGGAGCAACGAAAACATGTTACATGCTGGGCTCTCGCTGTGTATAAGGGAGACATCTTTTCCTGTAATTTTAGCCTGACACGCCCTTGCTACGTCGCGAAGCCTGCGTCCGCACTCCTCCGTCTTTGTTGCAAGGAATATGCAGGAAGCTGCCATGTCCTAGAAGGAACGTCTTCCGCATCATCTAGAAATTGTGAGATAAGAATGCCTGTCTGTGATAATCTTCCATGGAATATCTCATAAAAAAGCGGTGAAGCTAGGTCACGGCTATAAACATGGCGGAAGTGGGGCTGCGGAATGAAACGGGCGTGAAAAGAAGATTGAGAGGCAGCAATTGACCAAGGGCTGACGATTTAAGGGGAGAACAAAAGCGGAACAAAAATTCGACGCCCCTAGGTGGATCATACAGCTCCTTCGCGATCGTAAATAGACGGGAGGCGAGCATAGATGCTCGCCGAGTGGTGGTGATGAAATTCCCCACCCAAGCGTGGACGCTTGGGTGAGAGAATTAGGCAGCAGGCGAGCGCAAGCGCTCGCCATTGTAGGGCCATGGTAACGGCAATTTCTGCCCAAGCGTGGATGCTTGGGTGAGAGAATTGGGCAGCAGGCGAGCGCAGGTGCTTGCCGTTCTGGGGAGATGGTGATGGCAATTTCCACCCAAGCGTGAACGCTTGAGTAAGAGAGTTTAGCGGCAAGCAAGCGCAAGCGCTTGTCGTTCTGGGGCGATGATGATGGCAATTTCTACCCAGGCGTGAGCGCTTGAGTAAGAGAGTTGAGCAGCAGGCGAGCGCAGGTGCTTGTCGTTCTGGGGCGATGGTGATGGCAATTTCTACCCAAGCGTAAACGCTTGGGTGAGAGACTTTGGCGGCAGGCAAGCGCAGGCGCTTGCCGTTGTGGGATGGTGGTGATGGCAACTTCCACCCAAGCGTGAACGCTTGGATGAGAGAATTTGGCAGCAGGCAAGCGCAGGCGCTCGCTGTTTTGAGACAATGGTGATGGCGATTCACACCCAAGCGTGAACGCTTGGATGAGAGAATTTGGCAGCAGGCAAGCGCAGGCGCTCGCTGTTTTGAGAAAATTGTGATGGCGATTCACACCCGAGCGTAGACGCCTGGGCGGGAGAATCAGGCAGCAGGCAATAGCACTCGCAATCCCCTTCCAAAGCGTTGACGCTATGGTGTAGGCGCTCGCACTTACTGGGCAAGCATGTGGATTTTTGGTCCTGGTAGACCATCGACGGGCAAAAAGGAGATGCAGCATGGGGCCTGGTTAGACCCGGTGCGCCATGGAAGACAAGGATGTACATATGCTGAGTGGCAAGGAAAGGTTTCGCACCGCCTTACATCAGCATTCCCAAAAGGAAGAGGCGCAGGATGACTCATCACACCCAGGGATATGTATCGATAGATATTAGACATCGAAACCATAGACCATATCGACTCCTTTGGAAGTGTTTAGAATAAACCGGCACTTTTCGAGAAGAAAAGATAAAGATCGAGAATTGTTTAGATGAGATTCTCGTCCGGCTTAGATGGGTTTTTGCATCAAAAAGGATCCTGTTTGGCTGGAAAGATACACGTCTAATGCAATAGAATGAGTATCGACGGGTATCGCTATGAATGGGTGCTATTATGGTGATATAGGGTAGGGTATCCGCTGCTCGTCTGGGTCACCAGCCATCCTGCTTCGCACCATATCGCCTACTAGAGCTGCTATCCACGCTCCTCGGGTCCACTGATTGCAGAAACAGAGACTAATCCGAACCGGGAACACCTTGAGCAGACGACGACGAGTTGAGCTGGAAAAGAGGATATCAGTATGTGATCCAGAACGAGAAAAACACAACACTCACGCGAGCAGCGGCAGGCTTGTACTAACCTATGATAGTGGCAAGTTAGCTCTTCTTGGTCAGCAACTAAGTGGCACCCCGAAGAAGACCCCGAAACAGCAACGCACCCAACGGCGCCTCCGCCGCCTCTACGCCCACCAAATCTTCCCTTTTTTCTCCTCGAATCCTCCTTATATCCCAATTTCCTAGTTATTCTTTATTGTTTATTCTGCCTTTACACTACTCGAAAACCCATGTCGGAGGAACCAGGCCCCCTCAGCCAGGAACCAAAAACAAGGCCCAAACGCGGAACAGCATCCTTCCGCCCACCCAATAGATCGATTCCAGACCTTATAAGCAACCCAATAAGTAGATGAGAATACAGCAAGGGCAGAACTAGCAAGGCGATTCTTTATCACGCCTGCCTCCGAAATCACCCTAGACACGCTAGTAGCGGCTCTACTAGACTTCACGGTGCAGGCCAACTCCCTTACTCCTATGCATGTGGACATCATACGGGCGGTGGCGATACTCCTCTTCACGACAGATCACGACAGGAAAACTAAACTCTTAGCGGATACTATCGTAGAAAGAATGCAGGAACCACTCGCTAGGCTAGAGGAAGTAGCGACGAAACATGAATCCAAGATGGACATTCTGACTCGGGTTACGGATGAAGTGCGTGATTCCCTAGACTCTGCTACATCAAGAGTCGCAGAAGCTACGGAACAATCGCAACTTGCAGCAACAGAGCTCTCGAAAGACAGAATCAACCATGAATGGTCAGTGAATACACCGCAAAATGATAGTCCTCATTCCTACGCGAAAGCCCTCAAATCGAACAACGCAAGACCAACCCCCAGCATGCTAGCCAAAAGCGAAGCGCAAAACAAGCAAGTACTACTTGACAAGGAAGCAGCTCAAACCTGACCGATCTTACGGAGAATGAGCTGGTAAAAAGGGCCTCTAAGGCTCTCGACACCCTGAGAGAACAGGGCTTTGACATCCCAGAAAAGGCTGACTTCACAAGCGTCCGGAAACTCAAACGTGGCGGTGCGCTATTCGAGGTGGACGGTCCTGACACCAAACTCTGGCTTAACACCCCCAGCAACGGCAAAGCTTTTGCTCAAGAATTCGGAGGAGACACGACTATCAAAGACCGCACTTTTCAAGTAATCGCTGAATACGTACCAATCTCCTTCAATCTCGAATCAAGCTCAGACCTCAGGGAAATAGAGGAACGGAGTAACCTCAGCCCAGGCACCATAGTGAAGGCCAAATGGCTCAAACCTGTCGCCAGACGCAACCCAGGACGGAGAACTGCTTTCTGTGTCATCGCATGCGCATCTAGGAAAAGTGCCAATGAAGTGATCAGACTTGGCATAACCATCGAAGGCAGGAAATCTGCGGCTCGCAAACTCCTCCCGGAGCCCACCAGATGCCTCAAATGCCAGCAGCTTTCCAGCTCGCACATCGCTTTCAACTGCCCGAACAAGGAAGACACCTGTGGCACATGTGCCGACACACCGTCCACTCCCAATGCTGCCACCACCAACCCCAATCATTCCCCCTCCCCCTCCACTCAAAGCAACGCAACGAGCATCGCTGGTAGCCTCTCACCAACACGCCCCCAATGAGGGACGAAGCCCAATCCAACAATGGCAACGGCAGCACCCACCTCCGCATTTGGCAACAAAACCTCCACGAAGGATAAGTCAATAAAGGAAGGGTGACTGACGACATCGCCGACATACTACTCATCTAGTAGATGAATTTATCCCCAGGTTTGCACAAACAGCATCAGAATTACTAGCATACAAGCTACCAAATGACTGGTGACCGAGAACCGAGTGACTGGTTACTATGGAATGTTGAATTCACCCAAGATGTCAGTCACATGCATGGGGTAGTAGTGCTGACAGTTTCCCGGATGTATCAGGTTGTTTGTGGAATTTTCAATTTCAGCCGTTGCTCAGTACAACCAAACATTAGCCACCAAGTAAGTATGTAAGGAAGTGCCAAGATCAAAGTAGTTCTGGTGACAACTCTATCCGAGTCGCTGGAACCTTTACCCAAATCCCTGAGTCGCTATTTCGCAGGGGTAGATTGAATATCATCGAAGTGCGCATGGATTAAGGAAAGTAAGTCTGTTAAGTCGGTGTCTGCCTGGCTATCGCCAGTAGGTAGATCTTGTTGCGAGATTAGCTGTAACACGCAGTCTGCAAGCTGTGTGTGAGCGCTCATGGTCGCGAATTCTTGCTCTTGCTCGGCGAGCTTCCCTAGTAATTGCTCCGTCTCTACCTCTAGGTGGCGGATCTTTTGTTCCAGGCCATTGATGACCCCATCCTGTAGCTTCCCATTCTCTAGCTCCTGATCTTGGCGGACGAGCCTGCCTCGCAGTTGATCATTTTCTACCTCTAGTAGGCAGATTTTTTGTTCCAAGCATTTGCCGGCAACCCCCTGTTTCAGCTGCCCATTTTCCAGCGTTAGCGAGCAGATCCTATCCTCCAGGCTTCTGGTGACAGCAACGTGTCTAGAACTTTGTTGATCCACAACGCTTCTGAGAAAGTCGCATGTCTGCAATGAACCTTGCAGCATTTTCAACAGGTACGATTCGGCCTCCTGACGATTAGTGAGATCTGCCTGCAAGGATAGGTCCTCCACGACAAGTTTTGCTAGTCCATTCGACAAGGTAGCCATATTGGACTTGAGTCTGACGATATCACAGGAGGGAAGTCGGGGATCCTGTGCGGCATTACTGTGGATATTTAGCGTAGTGATGTTTAGAGGTGTAGTCGTAGGCGGGGAAAAATTCGCAGGCACTACGGTAGGGATGCTTTGGAGCTGACACAGGCCTGGAGAAATGGGTGTCGAAGCTGAAAGAGGTGGAAGGTGCCCTGCGAGGAGTCGGTCAGGGATTTGGGGGTAAAAGCTGCAACCTACCTAGAGAAAATCTGACAGGTGCATGTGTCGAGGTACCCTGGGATGAGGGTGGTGGTGGTGGGGACGCCTGGACTGGAGATGGTGGGGACGCCTGGACGGGAGATGGTGGGGACGCCTGGACGGGAGGTGGTGGGGACGCCTGGACGGGAGATGGTGGGGACACCTGGACTGGAGGTGGTGGGGACGCCTGGACGGGAGGTGGTGGGGACGCCTGGACGGGAGATGGTGGGGACGCCTGGACGGGAGATGGTGGGGACGCCTGGACTGGAGGTGGCTGTTCCGGTGGGGAAGGAACTATCAGCTTGATGCGCTTAAGTGGCTTACGCTGTGGCTCAGGCAAAGACGATTGCGTCGAGGGGTGTTGTGCAGATGTCTGCTGCATGAGGCGGCTATGCCGTACGGGAGTGACCCTGTTATTATTCCTCTTGCGTGGGTGCTCCCAGGAAAGGTTTGTATGAAGGGCCTTCAAGCGCTCTCGCAACTCGTCGTCAGAGGAGCGTCTAGCGGGTTCTGCAATCCAAGTCTGGTAGTACCTGCTTAGAGTACCTTGTGGATCTTTTTCCTTCGAGGATGCCAATACATATGCCTCTCCAACATCTAGCTGGTATGCCTCGCGTATATATACCTCCAAGAGATCTTGGAGCCAGCTACATACCCCACCGTGTTCATTGCGGCAAGCAGTGCATCTAAAGTTGCGCTGGGTGTCGTTCGCCATAGGCGGGTACCCGCAGGCCACTACCTTTTTTGCACACGCGCTGCACTGAGATGAAAATTAGCGTCAGCACCATGTTTGAATAGCAAACGAAACTTACTTCACGAGGGCATGTGGTCATAAACCATCGAATAAAGCTGGGCTTGCTAACCTCGAGCTTAGCTTCCTTCAGGAATGTGGGGGTGAGATCCCTGGCAGTCCTGCGCGTGACTGGCGCGCCTAAGGAGATATGAGATGGCATGTTTGAGGGGCGAGCGCATGTTAGCTGGGACGGGTTGTCCTCAGGGTCGAGATCCTCATGCATTTTCCTTTTACCTACAGCTCGAACGCGTCGTTGCTCCTCCGCAGGATCCCTCTCGTCCGATCTACCCACCATCAGTTCCGCAGGATCCCTCGTGCCTCCAGAACCACCAACACCACCTACGATTTGCGAGGGGAGAGATCCTACTCTCTGTCCACTGGAGCTATTCTTGACCTTGCGTGCCATTGTATCAAGTGGATGTGCAAGTTAGTAACGGCCGGTCTGGGTGCTTGTCTGCGCGTTCTGTATCTGGGGTCAGGCCCGGGTATTAAAGCGGAGTTTCAAGAGCTGCCCGCCCGCTGCTCTACATCACATCGCCAATTGTCCATCATGGATTCGGTGATACCAGCATCGTCACAGGATAATATTGCCTTCCTTACCAGCCTGTCCCTATCCATACGCCATCGACAAAAAATGTCTTCTCAACAACATACTCCTCGACGACGTGCCCTCACTGTCACCAGTGTCCAAGTTCCTAAAGGGCCCCCCTGCCCTATCTACAACTCTGGATTCGCGAATGCCTTGACGTGAGGAAGTCCTTCCCCAGTCTGCCGTTCCCGCCGGCCGTTTTAGACGCGCAATCTACAAGCACTTTGTCCGGTGTGTCTGCGAGTCCCCCACATGCACCATGATATGAATTTTTTTTGATCAGCCACAACTTGAAGCTCCTGACCCCAGCAGGCACGTTTAGGAAAGATGGTACAATCCTGAAGTTCATTCGTTTTACATGGAGACCGTGAAATGGCAGCAGCTAGTAGCCCTTATGCAAATGAACGTTTGAACCAGCGCCGTGATTTTGATATCTGTCGTACCAGTGGCTGACTTCCATCCCTTGCTTCGTCGTCTCCTTCTCCATTCACACTGTAGACCTCTACTCACATGAATGATTATTATGTACATCAAATGGCCACCGTAACTTCAGCTCAGCATTACAGCAGATGTGTCTTGTCCCTAGCAACGTTTTCTATGGACGACTATACCGTCTTTGCACCTGTTTACGGATTTATTGAGTGTAACTTATGATACTTATCTTCGTTTTTTTGTTTCTCGCCTTGAAGATGCTTATGCATCTCATGATTCTTTCCGCCCAGACCTGACCTTACCTTTTACTGCATGACTGCCGCATCTCCTGCCTGACTTCACATAATGATAGGAGTGTCTAGTTCATTCTCTGCCGCCGTACTGTTGTATGTCGGATCTTTGTAACGTGACGCGCCGCACTTGTGTGACGTCATCGATTTTGCGATACGCCGCTGGTTGTGATGCCTTTGCGAGTACTCATCATATCGTCGTTTTCTGCTCAGTCTTTCAGGCCATCCGAAGCGCCGCCTGTGTCAGCAGTGAGCACCAACCTTGCTTGCTCCCAGGCTGATTTTCTCACCTAAATATCCTACAGTAGAGTCATCAATTTCTCTGTAATGTTGACGAAGTTGTTTGAACTCTCAAGCACTAACTGTGAAAAATCTGGTTTCTTTAGTAGTCCTGAAATATCGAACGATCTACTACTGCGAGTGAATTCTGGCAAATACAGGAAAATTGTCCTGTTTAGTGCGTATCTCGAAATTCTACTCACTCACCACACCCACACAATCAACTTTACGGCGGCTTCTACTTCCGACTCAGCCAGCATCGGTCTCCAGCATCCTAATGTCCAGTCTGTCAGCTCAAGGGATATCTATCGGTCCCGCACAGATGAATTCATTGAATCACGGAAAAGAAATGTGTTGAGGGGCGGGTTAAAAGATGAAACTACTACCACTTCGTTCAGTACTCTTCGGCTCTCGTATTCGGCTCACACGTGGAAGTTACGAACATGAGACTGATTGCACATGTCCCATATTGATTATATAGAGTTTGTAAAGTTTTACCATCTTTTTGTAATCGCTCTCGCAACAAATCTATGTATGGTTTTGAACCCTGCCGAGCCGTCGCAAGCCGAAATGCCGTCCTCAAACGCCAGAGCGATCGATCAAATGCATTAGTAATTTGTTTGGCTATCTACATAGAAACAAATAGCCCGTGGTCACTCCGAGGCAGCTCGTATCATCATGGCCTCCTCTTCGTCCTCAGCTCCATCCAAAGATCCATACCTTCAGCTCAAGGGTGTGGAACATAGGAAGCTCGGTGAGGAATCTGGGGAGGTGATGGAGCAGGTGGACTCTGCAGGCTACGAACACCAGGAGAGAGGACAGCACAAGAGAAAAAACCAGCAGGATGATCTTTTGGAGAGAAGGAAAAGGCGTATGAGAGAGCCATTACAGATGCGGTCTGCGGAAGAGCCTGCGCAGGGGAGATTTGCGCTCATGCAGAAGGACCACCCGGTCAAGGAGTCCGCCTCGAATGACATCAGGATAAAAGAGGACCTCGCTTCTGACTTGATACCCTCTGAGATGCCCTACGGGACTGAGACTGTCCGGTGGCACAACGGCCAGGTCACCGTACTTCCTGCAGTCATGCGCGACGGACACAATGTCCTTGAAAATGATGCAAAACGTGTTCGCCAGATGGCAGCCCTCCCGATCTCATCACCAGCTTCCTTTCGCGTCGACCACATCGATGCAACGGGCCTGCAGGACGGAGATCTCCGTAGTCGAGTATCTGCTGCTTTGAGGGATGGCCGTTGTGCGGTCGTACACAGGGCAGCGGAGCCGGGCCCTGAAAAACTTACTCTGCAATATCTACATGATCAGTTTGGAATATCTGACCGGCTGTGCTCCCTCCACGGTCAGCTGAAACGTATATGCGCCACTTATTACTCACTGTTGCATTAGACATGGCACGACGCGCTGATGATTGGACACACCCCCACAAAGATGGGACCATAGGGCGCCTATTGGATGGAATTCAATATCCTGATGAGCAGCTTTGCGCTCTGGACATCCCGCTCCCTGCCTTTACGGTCCCGTCGCCCTTCGAGTACGTCTGCCTCACGATTGAACATGATGCTAAACAAATTCACTTCATTAGAACCTTAGACCATGCTGCCGTCTATGCATGGGGCGAGACCACACATGAATACCCCTTGGAAGACACCCGACCCCATCCAGATGCCTTCCTGAACCGAAGTTGGGGTCTTCTGCATCAAGCCGGAATTTATACAGCTCCTCACCATGACTCAAATGGCCGCAGCACATTTGTCAGAATCGTGTCTGGCATGAAGATGTGGGCCGTTTACGACCTGGAAGATACCTCAACATCTCGTGACGAGGCTTCAGACGCATTCTACAGGCTCTGTGACATAGACAGCGATCTTTCCCAACTTCCGAAGGGCTTGGTGGCAGAGGTCGTGGTGCTCCACGCGGGCGACATGCTGTAAGCTTCAATGGATCTCCCCTATACCTTACCCTGACCTGCATGCCACAGATTTATGCCACCCGGGAAATTTCATGAGGTCTATACGCCGCTGGTGACGTTTGCTATGGGTGGGCACTTCCTTTCTTACCTCACCATGCACCTGTCCGAGTGGTCATGCTTTCTGGACAATCTGTACGGGTCTCTATTTACCAACCAGGAACATCAAGATACCCTTTTGGTCCTGCGTCGCATGGTGGTGGCTGTCCCACGGTTGTCCCATTGCAGTAGGTTACGCTTTATCTTACTAGCGATTGATATTCACGATTGCCCCGTCGGTTAGAGCTGTACTATCGCGCAATAGTAGCACTCTGTACCATGGTGCTCAACCCAGGTCAGTATATATCACAGCGTGCTAGTGAGGATGGAGACATGCCGCATCAATTTGGCAAGGGGGGGAAGAAGGCAAGGAGACGGAAAGCGGTTAAGACTGCTTCTAAAAATAACGTAGAATCGAAGCACTGCATTGACAGGGCCGATGAAATTGCGAACCGTGTCCTGCAGACCCTTAAACTCGACGGCTCACGGGCTGCGTCGGTCTTGGATGACCAACCATACGATGAGGTGGGAAATGAGGTCGAACTTGGGGACGAACTTGCACAGTTCCAAGCATATTGAGTGGTCACGGTGATAAGTAGATACACGTGATACCCCAGACCAAGGATATCTGGTGACACTTTGGTATTCATGGTATCTGCTTCATTTCTAGCGCGGTGTTTTGCATATAGAGCTACGGATCAAAAGGTGGGACTTTGATCGACATTTCGACTAGCTATAGACAGTGTATCAAAAAATGGAAAAAGTACCTACTGTTCTAGCGTAGATATCACGATTCGCAAATGATGTATTGGATATTGAGGCCATGAAGTGTCTGCAACATCATGATGAAAGGGTGCTTGAAAATTTGAAGTAAACTTAGAAAGGCGTCTGGTATATAACGAGGTCAGGCTCCGACTCGGAGCTTACGCTGGACGATGCAAGGGTATAGCAGGCCAGATGTGTGATGATATGTCATACATTGCTTAAATAATGGTCCTAGCAAAAGTTTGGACGTTAGATACTGTCTGAAGGCATCTAGGGACTTTTAATGGCGGGAATGGAGCCAGTCTTTGCACTTTGCTTCCCTGTGGTCTGCAGGTGATGCTGTGTTGTCGAAGGTGGTTCCCACATCAGGGAAAACTCCGGATTTTGCCAAGCGCTCAGCGCTTGCTTTCAGCTATGAGGATGAGCCGTTTCTTGATACATCTTCCGTCAAGTAGACTGCAGGCACACGTACCTAGGGACATCCTCACATCGTCGTGAGGACGGATGAAGGCAGGGCACTCCAATATTCAATGGCAGACTGATTCCTCCTTCTGATGGCACAATGAGCATACGGTGGGTGGGAGTTTCGATATGCAGTAGAGATGCTTGTTAAAAGGGATGTGGCCGGTTCCGAGTCTGAACAGGAGTAAGCTTTGTTGACGGTCAGTGGTGGGGCTAGCAAACTGCGATTGATGCTGCGGAGGGTTCATGCTTTGGAGTTTGGGGTATAGTGGGCCAAATGCACTATTACTATTAAATCACGTGCACGCACAATTTTCGCGCGCGCGCAGACACTTCAACGTTTTCCATATAACGCAGCGGTGTATAGCAGTTCAACGTAGAGTCAAATATAAAATAAGTGCTTGGGTCAAAACAGTCTGGGGGATTAGGTATCAAGTCAAATTAGTTGCTTGTATGCCCGGGCCGTAAGTATAAACGAAAAAAGTGATCAATGTTCGATACCGTCATTTCCTATCCCAGGGTTTGGCCTTTGGTTTGACGAACATCCTGAATGCTGATCTAGATTATGCGAGTCGGGGAACGTTAATCAGCGCCTGCAGATTCCGTGGACGGCCAAAACCAAGATGCCTGGGCCCATGTGCTGCATGAGTCGAAGAAACTGAGGCAGAAGCAGTGGTAGTAGTATTAGTAGTTGTAAAGGTACTGCTGGACTCGGATTCGAGTCGGAGGGTACTAGTAGCATATGTTCTTCGGGAGTACCAAAATCAATAGCATGATTGTCGCCGTAGTATTCATCCACCGGTGTGACACTGGCAAGCAGTGTGCTTGATACTAAGTCATCCAGCGGTACGTTCGAAGTTGGTTTGTCTTCAGCTGGCAGGATCTCATTCGAACGAAGGTCTTCCAACATCTCAGGCTCTTATTCCAGCCGTGTCACATCAATTTGTGCCACACTGCTCCTCTCGTCGCCACTGAGGTTGGCGAAAATTTAATGCTGTGTAAAAAACGGATGGGACTTACATTCTATACCAGTGTCTACCGGTGTAGTATTTATTGAACCTGACCCTGCGAGCTCCATCTGATGGTCAGAGGCAACTTCAAAATAGGTAGTAAGAATGCAAAATAATGAATGGAGAAGTTGTCACATAGCTCGGCGGCGCTTTCTTTGCGGCAGGTTTGTCCTTTCACCTTTACCGCTGTGATCTTCCACCAGTTCAAACATCAGAATCTGAGTCAGAATCAAGGAAGGTCGCAAACAACTTGGTACCACCGGATCGAGTTCGTTTTGTAAGATTAGGAGAGTCTGAGCATAAGAATGGTGAGAATGTATGAGCAGGAAGAGTCAATCAAGGTGCGAAACCTTTTCCCTTTGGGAGCACTGACACCTCATTCTCAGACTCATCCACGTCATCGCTTCGAACTGTGCCTATGTCCTCTGCCCCTACAACTTCGCTCATTGAATCATCAAAAGAATCTGGGTCCCTTCGCGCATGGTACCTGGACAATGAGTTACCATATACGAGTCATGACATGCCGAGTAAGTTTCTACTATCGAGTCAGGACTCACCGAAATAAATGAACTGATCAGTCCACTTCCGTCCAGCAGGATGACGAGTCCTCAAAATTTCACTGCCTGTAAGTCCCTCCTGACTGCTCTTGACCATATTCTTGCCACTTTTGACAATCAAATACCAGCGAAACCCATCAGCACCTGCCGGTGTCGAGTCGAGGCAATCAAAGAGACGAGGGAAGAGAGTGCGCAGATATCCATCAATGTCACTTTTTGTCATGCCTGGCGCAAGTCCACTGCGCCCTCTGGACTTCGGTGAATGGCCTGAAGCTGCTGGCCGACAGGTATTGTGCTGAATTGACGTCGAGGAACCTTGGCTCCCGTCGCTTCAAACACCTCCTGGTCGTATCGTGGTTCAGTGCACTCTGGACAATGGTCGAGAGATGCGAAAGGGGCGGTAAAGCCAATACACGTGTTAAGACACATGTCGTGCTTTATCTCCTCGACTCCAGTGATTTGCGAAACAAGGGACTTTAATCTGACGGTGTGAGCTCCATGTCATTATTATACTCCTTGATCGCAGAGGCTGCTTTCGTGTAGTCATCATCAGCATTATTGAGCGCGAGGTACAGGTGGACAGCGAGTTTGAGTTCAGGGTCGTCGTCGATGGAAGATGGGTGATTAGGTGGATTCCTGAGTCTCTCGGTAGCATCTGGACTTAGACCAGTACCGGAACCATCTAATTATGCATTCTGAAGTGCAAGGATGCAAGCGAGAGATGCACGTAAGTCTCCGCGCTTGACATTGGCATAGATATTATCGAGAACCTCCTCGTCCGCATCCAGAGGTTCGGGAACGGGAAATGAATTGTCTGGATTTTCCTCGACTGGATGAGCTTGTGGAGAGCTAGTGTTTCGGGGAGGATGCTCTTCAAAGTGTTCCCTCTTCTCTGAATCTTGGTATTGCTAATGCAGATATGAGCTCGTTACTACGTTGCATGAAACGGCTATACAAGACTCACACGATCAAAAATTTCTCGTAGATCTGTAGCGTGACCAGAATCATGGTCTATATGCTCGTGCAAACCATGTGAGGCTATACTTCCGAAGTCTTTGACATTAGCAGGTGGTTGGGATGAGTGTGAAGATGGACGTGACATGTTTGACATAGAGGCTTCCTCAGGTTGCGCATGATTCAAGTTGCTCCGTACTCCTCTGAGTGGATTGACAAAGCTAGGTGTGCCCGTTGAAGTGAATGACATGTCTTCCTGGCGATATTTCTCATGGGTGCGGTAGGTGCTTCTGCTGACTTTGTTCGAGACACCATTGCATTTCCTGACACACGAACAGGTGTATTCGCGTTGCGTGGGGAGACAAGGTAGCGAGGGAGAAGCGGTATCACCTGGGAGGTAATCAGACTCCCACCATATACGAGGGGAACACGTGGGGATAATGCTACTGGCGATAGAACTTTTGAGGGAAGGAGGGAAGGAAACATTGGCTTTCCGCATCGACAATTAGGCAACTATACATGCTCACAAATGAAAATGAGGCCTAGGACCAATCTTCGTCTTTGTAGCTATATTTGATTACTAATCTATCTACCTGCCTGACTTCGAATAACTAGAAAATGCAGATCCCGTTGCCCCCAGAATGGCTTGTGGGCATCATGGCGGCTCCATGCAAGAGGCTGCGGGAGATCCCGAGCCGCCATGGGCCCATCTTCCCGGTCACCGGTCACGAGTCGTCCTTCTTTGGCACTTGTCCCTCGTACCTCAGAAGGAACATCTTTACCATCGAAGTATAATGAAGCACCTCAAATCTCCACTTTGATCCGTTTCAGGTCTCTTCGCGGTAAAACTAATTCACATAACAGGTGACTTGGAGTATGAACTTGATGCAGAGAGCATTCATCGTGTCGTCTTTTGACAAAAAGAAATACATTACTGTGGATCGATATAATAAAATGTACTATTTTTAAGAGAAGGGGGTTTATAATGTGCCATGATATATCAACGATAGTATATATCATCGGTCTATTGACATCAGCCTCATGGGCAGGGTCACCAGTACTCTTTTTTAAACTCCGCCCTCCAAACGCAAGGTTCCTTTTGGGAACGGTGTCACGTGGATGAAGAACGAGCGGAGTTTTAAAAACGACCGTGTGACTCACATGGACGAAAGCGGAAAAAAACCTTTGCTAAGCCGGCGGACAGTCGGACTCAATGACAAAGTAGTTTGAGATACATAGTACTTTATCTGACTTACTTACTAACTACATAGGTTACAGGTATTCGTATTACGCATTCTGTATTTCTCTACTTACCTCCCTTGTACTGGGTTTCGCGCTCGTAATTCTAACTCGACTCTTCCATCATCCAAACGTTTCCCTCTCCAGGCGGTTACGCTTCGGACACAATCGGCTCCATGGAGAAACTCAACAATGAAAGTTACGGTAGATTCCAGTGGCACCACAGACCACCTAGCGGAGTTACTCTTTCCTCAGATAGTGACTCTGGCGATCATATAGATGCTGACGGCGCCATCTCTGAAGACGATTACCTTTATCCTGACGTAGTCACGCATCCAGCAGCTACCACATGGATTGGTAAGGGAAGAATATTCCCGGCTACTGCAGTGGAAATTCCGGATGACCTGGAGTCACTTTACGATGCGACTATGGCCGTTCCCAACGAGATACGCGCAGCTGTGCTTCCTGACCCCCATCTTCCAGTCTCCTGTTTCCTTGAGTTTCAGCTGCCAAGGATCTCGTTGAAAGACGCTGAGGAGCAGGCCGAGTCTTATTTTCAAACTACACCTGCACGATTCAACCTGATGGCGCTGAAATCGCAAGATCTTCCTCCCAAGCAGTTTGTTGATGATGCATACCGGGCCGTCGGTCAAGCTCTTTTGGATGGGAAGCTTTCGATACACGATCCGTACCATGCGTCCCAACCGTTACCTCTCTGGGTCATCACATTGTGGAAGGAGCTGCATGGCGCGCATAGGGTCAAACCCGCTTGGATGAACGGAAACAGCTGGTTACAAAACCGGATAGAAGAAGGTGGCCCAGATACGGCGATATTTCTTAGGGCGCAAAGGCACCTGGCCCTTCTCTCCTGGGACCGGCTGCTTGTTGGCTCAGCTGCTTCCGGCTCGATAACTACCGCGGTTCTTGCAGGTTTCTTATCCAGTAGCACTTGGATGTCGGGTACCTTGATGGACTCAATGTCAGCCTGTATGGCCTCTCGGATCTGCGACACGAGTCTTGTAATCCCCCAAGCCCTCATCGTCGATACGACTTTCATGTTGGAAATTAATAGGGCGAAGGATGCCTCATACTTCAAGGGGAAAGTGAGCCGGTCGCTGCGGGAGCTTGAGAAAAGTCTGGAGATGCCGAAGATCCTTTATGCCCCCGTTTTTCTCAACGAACAGATGCATTGGATCTCACTTGCGATTGATTTCACCACTAGATCCTTCTGCTGCGGTGAGCACCCTTTCTGCGGGTGATCAGCGGACGTACTGATGTCACATCAGGGGACTCCTATGCTGACGAGGACTCTACTATCCCAAAGCCTCTTGTTCGAAAGCTGCAGTGGTGGCTCACAGCACGTTTCGCCGGTCCATTCGTCAATCGTGGGCTCACCTTGCCCCACGCGAAGCAGGGTGACTCGTCCTCGTGTGGCATATTTGCTATCAATGCCATCGAGCATGCCGTCTTCAAGCAGCCATTGTGTGGCCCCAACGCTGCCGTCGAGCGTGCTAGGTGGTTCTGCTTGACATCCAGCAGCCAGTGCCACGATCGAGTGGAGCCCAGTCCGGCCCTGTCAACGACATTACCGCAAGCTGAGTATGCAAGACTCGAGCGGGAGCGTGCAGAGCGCCGGAGGGCAGACCGGGAGATATTAGAGCGGTCATCTTTTGAGTGCGATGATGCTGCGTCCCAGCAATCAGCACGCAGGAAGTTGATAGGTACGCTTGAGGCTATGCTACATATGAGCAGGAGGGTAGACAATGAGAGGAAGAGGTCAGGGCACAAAAAGGTGGTACAGGTGCAAGCAGATTTGGAACGGTCCGAGCAAGGAGGGGCTGAGAATGAAAAGGCAGAGCTTCGAGAGGCTGGACAGGAGCAAGGGGATTTGGAACGGGCTGAGCATGAAAAGGAGGAGCGCGAAGAGGCAATACAGGGGCAAGCCAATTGGAAACGGGCTGAGCAGGGGAGGGCCACGCACGAAAAGGTAGAGTGCGAAGAGGCGTGGCGGGGGCAAGCAGCGGGCAAGCAGCGGGCAGAGCATGAGCGCAACAACATGAGGCCCGCAGAGGTTGAGCTGAAACAGGCTGAGCAAGGGAAAGGTCAGCGCGAAAGGACAGAGTCGGGTGATATGGTTGTGGAGGCCTCCTGCAAGCAGGTGAACGCTGAATGTAAGCCTTTCTGCCACACCCATATGGTAGAAGATCTAAACCCTGTCACCTCTAGTGCCTCCCGTTCTTGGCACATCACGGCAGGCCTCGCCTACTGTATCGCTTACATCGGTCCCAAGTAGTTGGACCATCGACAGGTTGAATAATTCACCTGAGATTGACAACAGCATGACTCGCTGGGTTATCGGGCAATTTAACCGCCCCTTTGTACGGTTCAACTCAGACTTACGTGTACCAACGATCCAGCCCCCTTTGAACCTTCCGTTTGTCTCCAAAGGGCGCTTGGATGTTTCGAAGAGGACTGAGGTAAGGCTTCGCCTGTGGCGAGCTCAATACCCAAATGTGCCCGTCTGGTTTTTAGCCTTTCGCTGCCTCTCTCGTGGACTTGACTGGAGGGTGTTCCTCAGCATTTCTGACTTGGCTGCCCACCATCGCAGCCCCGCCCTACCCCGCCCTGCCTATCTCGACGTAATGCCCCGCGGTCTTACTGAAAACGGTAACGCCGTTGACGCGTACGTGCGTCAAGTCAGGCGGCTTCTTGGCTACCCACATGCTCGACGTTTTCTTACCATGGGCGGCCTTGTGTGGCGTATCGCATTGCACTATGGGCCACCAGACCTTTTTTCAGCAGCTCTGTCGCCCCCATCCACCGATGCCACTCTGCATCTCCATTTCGACAGATTTGGCTCAGACATCGACGACAGGGTCACAGATGGTGAGATAGATCTCCTGCTAGGGATCACTGATCGCGGTAGCCTCTGGCCTACCCCCGACCTATGGTGGAGGTGGCAGAAGTGGCAAGGAGAATGGTCTGAAGACCTCGAGCGCTGGTTTCAAGAGCGTATTGCGGTGATGACGTCTCGCCCTCGGTCTGCCCTTCTTACCCATGCACGATGGAAGTCTTCCATTAGACGACATACTCAAGTCGCGCTGGAGGACCCTTCCACAGTGGGTACCGAAGCACACGCAGCTTGGCTTTGCACCGAGATCACCCGCCTATATCCATCTACAGAGACCTACACGGCTTTACAATAGTGTCTCTGATAGTTCTTAGTCGCATACTACCTATCACTAACCAGCCTAGGGCCGCGCTACTACGTGATTCTACATAGTACGGCGCTGACTACATACAGGGGACTTGACTATGGAGCTACGCATGCTACTCTGACTATACTATCCCCTTGATTTTTCCTGATGCCCAGTATGAATATATTACGGGCACTGTAGGATCGTGAATATACATACAAGGAACCACAACACGCTTGAATCTACGGTTTGTTTGGACGACAAGCACCGGGAGGTTCCAGTGACTTCTACAAACCATTATATCCACCTCATAATGGTTGCAATCAGGTAAAATATGGTAAGTGGTTAAATAATGTCATATATGCCTCTAAATTGAGGAAGATCGCATTGCATCATCGTTACTAATTAATGAGTAGTGTTACTGTAATGGTGACACAGAGTGTAAATCTCGAACCCAATGAGCTGTGTAATTCGATTCAGTTCTCAGTTTTGAGTTGAAAAGAATTTGGTCATTTTCGAACCGAGTCGAGTTCACATCGAATTTAACTCGTTTCGACAGCAACACTGCGACGGATGCGATTCCTTACATTTCTCAGAGTATGTGGCTAAAACCTATCTCGATAGCGGATTCAGGAAGCTCCCCAGGAAGTAAGTAGCAGGAGTCAGGACCGTCACGGACCGTCATCCGACTCGATGGCATTGGAGTTGTCCCAAACCTTTTCCAAGTGGAGCTGATCGCCCACAGCATCCCATGCCGAGTCGTCCAAAACCCCTACAGCTTCTGTATCGTCAAGTTCGAGGTGAAGCAGCAAGCGCCGAGCGATCTTCATAGCGCTGTCGACGCAGTCCTTGGAATCAAACTCACCACCAGACACCACTTCGATCGTCTTCGTCTTGCTGGACGGTGGCGGTGTCTCACCGTCACGCTGCTGCGAGACGTAGGAAATTGGGTCGAGGATCATCAAAGCTAGGGCCACCGTGGGGCGATGGTAGGTCTCTACTCGCGGGGAAATCGTTGGGACCCAGGGTAGATGAAGTGCAAAAAAACTTACTGAGGGGCATGTAAGGTAAGGCCGCCATCATCCGGCGCAAGGTTACAAAGGTACCTTTGCGTTCTTGCCCCGTGTACGTTTTACCATGGGAATTGTCCAGGAACAGAGACCACTCCGAGAGGTGCATGGTATCATAGCGTAAGAATGTACCAACCTCCTCATACGTTAGCAGCCCAGCATATCGTGCGTAGAACTGACCAGGTGGCATAAATCTGTATTAAGTTAGTTGGAGTACAAACAAACGTTTGGTGGAAACATACAAGAGGTCCCCGGGACGCAGGTCAACTATCTCTGCCTCTAAGCCGTCTGGAAGTTGAGGGCGGTCATAATCGATCTCACACAGCGCCAGAAACTGGTCAATCGTCTGGTCGCGACTTAGGAATCTATCCTTGAGGCGATACACGATGAAAAAATTCATACAACCCACAACGCTGAAAGACGTCCCAAACCCATTGGAAGTGTGTCGTGGGAGGGTGAGGGTACCACCTTGGTAGATGTTGGCCCAGCGTCGGTACAAGAGCAGGTCGGGGTGAAGTCGAGTTTTGTGGAAGGGAAGGATGTGCATGGTATGAGCCCATGCACATACAAAAGCGTGGTCTAGAAGTCTGGTGACGTGAGCACATCTAGCGTGTCAAATGAGTTGTTACTCACTGAAAGGGCTGGGGGAGGGTACACGCAGGGAGCGGAATGTCAAGGGCGCATCGCAGCTCCTTAGGATCGTCGGCCCCAGACAACAATTGGTCTATCGTTGCATCTATACAGGGATGCACCTTGCCAATCGCACGTTGTTCCATGTCTAAGGCAAGGGTGAGCAAAGAAGTGTCGGAGGACGTGTGCTTCAACCAACCGTGGTGGGTGGTACGCAGCCACGGAGGAATCCCGCGCTCGACCAGATACTCTGCGGTGAGCTTTTCGGGACCCGGCTTCGCTGCACCACGCACAACCGCACATCGCCCACCCCTCAACGTTTCCTCAACCCGTTGGCAGAGATCTGCATCATTCACGCCAATAGGATCTATGTGTTCGACATGGTGGGATCCTGGCATTGAGAGGGGCAGGGTTGCTAGCTGACGAACATACTTTGCGTCGCCTTCACATACGTTACGTCCGTCGCGCATGACGGTTGGGAGTACCGTAGTCTGCCCATTTGGCCACTGGACTACGTCTTCTGTAGGGGGCACCTCTGAGGAGGTCTTGGCTGAGGGGGAGTCCGTGTGGTGAAGTCTGACGGCGAGACCTTCGTCGAAGGTGGGGGCATCACCAGTGAGATCCAGCACCATGGGCCATGGGCCCTCCTCCTGTACCTTTGATCTGTCCCTTGCCCGTTTGTCCCTTTGATTGCGCTTCTTGCGTTCTTTGTCTGCCTCTGCGAGCTTGGGATCCTGAAGTTCCAGCTGCTTTCGCTTTTGGTAGTAGCGTTTGTTGGACTCAGATTTCCTACGCTTGATAGCTTGCTCATCATCTGCCATGGCACCACACGCCGCCTTCGTCAAGTCAAGCAAAGTTGGTATTATTACGTTCCCGACTCCCACGGTAGTGGAGGAGGGTTTTGTCTGCAACAAACGTGCGTGGGAAAATTCTATTCGTGGGAAACTGGTTTCAGAACTGGGTTACACCTGCATCAGGTAACCGACCCGAAAAAGATAAATTCTTAGAAAGCTTTAGTCCTACTTAGTACTCACACCTGAGACACAGCCGAAAAAGTTCTGTAAACAGATGTGATACATATCTTGAGAAAAATTATGCATGTTTCTACCTATTTGCCTATTGTGCGGATGATGGAAAGTTTCTGGATAAAATCACAAATATGAGTAAGGATCAAATTCTATAAAACGCCTCTCCAAGGATACAATTGTTTATGCATATTTCACGTGACATTTCCAAGGCCATATGGAGGATTAAGGTCACATCAAACTTAAGGTCTGCCCAACTGATAAGCCCGAAAACAAAATTTTAAAATTATCATCTGTCAATGTGATAAATTTGTTTGTAATTTGTAGATATGTGCAGCGAGTACATGAGCTCAGTAGACTGATGTAAGTCACTAATATTGAATATATACCTGCAGCGAGTACACAAGCTACAGGATCAGTTAGATAAGTATGTACTAGCTAGATAGAATGTACTGACCTCAGTCATCAGGCATTTGACCAGAGTATGACAAAGGTTTGGCTAGCTTTATCTAATGTATAATACCAACAATAGTGTTACTCAAAATAAGTTTTGAAAACTCGCTTAACGCGCTTAACACACTTTGAACTCTTAAATAAAGTTGGTTTCAACTTGCTCAGAACTTGCTCAGAACATGCTCAGCGCACGTCGGCACGAAGTTGGAGATTCAAACACTTGTGATTTTTCAAACTGTATGTTCATAGGGGAAAGTCATACTTAGAGTAAAAAAAGCAACCCGTAGTAGATATACATCATATTTCAAATGTTAGCATTCATAAAAAAAGGGAGTCTGCAGAAGAACGAAATCAGCCGTAGGTAGTGAACACCGAAGGGACTAAATAAGTGCGGAGGGGAGGAGGACACATGAAAAAGATCTGCATGAATCTGCAGAGACATAAGGCAAAGTGAAAGATGATGTTGTAGTGGTGGAGAGTACGGCTATCTTCGAGCTGCTTTCCAGGATGCTGCCGCGGCTCAAGCCTTGAGTTGAGTGGATAATGAAGTGCGCTACTTGATGTGGGCAGACAAAGGCTGGATCTTGAGTGGTGCTGTGCTCTTGTGAGCCCATACCGGCACGGTAATGTTTGGCGGATAAGCCATAGTCGTTTCGCAGTTGCTCAGCAAGTTCCTCACACTCCAACTTCGAGAAGCCGTACACAATGCCAGTATGGGTAGCGTGCTGTGACTTGATGAAACCAGCAATGGCTTGAACCACCTTCTTTTTCGTGGACGGTTTAGGCTGTGCTGTGGCATAGTACAGGTTGGGGCGGTTGAAAGACTGCATCAGGCATAAGGGGTCACCTAAACCTAAGCATGCCTTGAGCCAGCTGGATTGGAATGAGCGCAGAGTCGATCCCACAAGAAGGGGAGTGTAGAAGGTGTAGGGGGTAGTGAGGAACCAGCGGCTTGGCGGTAAAATTGAGCTGCTGTTGGTCATGTGTGGGACCGGCACTAGAATAGATTTCCTGTAAGATAAGGGTGAATGTTAGCTGGAACTTGCAAGAGGCACAGGAAGTACTTACCTTGGGTTGGTGACACCTGAAAATTTGGTGTCCTGCTCAGTGCTGTGGGTGAGCATTGAGGCTGGAGGGTGAGGTCAATGTTGACACCAACATGCTCACTGCGAGACAAAACTTCAGATCTTTCCGAAATTTCAAACTCCGCCACAAACAACGTCACATATACACCAAATGGATAGGAGTTTTGATTCCCTCGACTCCCGCCCTCGCCCCCCAATTGTGACTATGCCTCAACCATCCATCCATAGAGATCTCCTGGCTATTGTAGATCAGGCTGAACTTTCCCTGGCCAAGCTACAGTACCAGGATATTCTGGACGATTGGTCTGACTTTGAGAGCGATTCTGACTCCGAGGACTCACTATCAACTACTTCGGATGATGATAATTCAATCAATCTATCTTTTAGCTCACCTTCCCCCCCCCTCCCCCCTCTCCCCTATGAACAGGGACTTCAGATTCTTCCAGTGATGGTTCTATCTCTTCTGATGACATCACTGTGCCTTACGACCGCCTCCGTGACACCATTAATGCTCTTTGTGATAAGGTTAAGAGGGCTCGTGTACTCCAGAAGCCTGATGAGCCTCCCCCACGAGCACCTCAGCTTCACATGTTGGTTCATCAAGAGGAACACCGCCCTCACTTGTTTCAGCAGAAACTCCGCGTTAACCCCGAGATCTTCGATGACATCCTTGATTTTATCTCTGATCATCCCATCTTCCAAAATCAGTCCAACAATCCTCAGCTCCCTGTCTCCATTCAACTTGCCATTTTTTTGAATCGAGCTGGCCACTATGGAAATGCTATTACTCTTGAAGATGTTGCTCAATGGGCAGGCATGAGTGTTGGGTCTGTGGTTAATTGCACTAATTGTGTGATGATTGTGGTGCTTGATGCTCACGATCAGTTTATCTGCTTCCCAGCGGATAATTCTGAGGATGCTGACCTGGCTCACAAATTTGCCGAGTCGCGTACCTGCCCAGAGTGGAAGGGTGGCTTTCTAGCAATTGATGGCTCAACTATGAATCTTTTCACCAAACCTGGTTACTTCGGTGAGACATTTTATGATAGGAAATCCAAATATTCCCTTGGCTGTCAGGTTTTTTTTTTTTTAATCTTCATGTGCAAAAATTGATTTAATTCTAGGCAGTCATTTTGCCCCATAACCTTCTCATTGTGGATTATTCTCTGGGTCATCCTGGGAGTGTCCATGATGCATTCGCTTTTCGATCTACCCGTCTCTATGAAGAGCATGCTGACCTTCTACCTGATGGTCATTGGGTGTGGGCTGACAGTACATATCCATTGGAGCCATGGTGCATTGCCCCTTTCAAGAAGCCTCGCAATGGGCGGTTGACTAAGGACCAGAAGACATTTAATTATCACCTCTTTTCAATGAATTGATTTTTTTTAGATCCGTGTTCATGTTGAACATACATTTGCTGTTTTAAAGGGACGATTCCAGTCCCTTCGAGAGCTCCGGTTTAGGATTCAGGCTGAGAAAGACCTTGAATTTGCTGTGCAGTGGATCAAGTGCTGCATTATCCTACACAACATGATCATTCGGTTTGAAATACATCATCGCAAGCAAGATGGCACTTATGAGAGCTCTCTCAAGTGGGCTCGTGATGAGGGTAAAGACTTCATTGATCAGGAGTTTGAGGATCCAGATGGTGATGAAGTAGTTGGTGACAGGAATTATGAGGGCACTCCAGGTCAGGCTGCTCGTGCAAAGCTGATGGATGATCTCTTCAATAGTCCTCACTCAGATGCACAACATAGGGAAAGATAATCTCTCTCATATCAGATTTGACATGTACTACCACAAAGAAATATGTACAACATATGTATGCAGCCATGTAACAACAAATGTCAAATGAATTTTTTAAAAAAAAAAACAAGATGGTTAAAAAAACATGAAATGCGACTCTAAAAAACATGAAAGTGATACAGTGACAGACAGAGATGACAGACACAACGACAACAAACAACTCATGCAGCTCCATCCAACGCCGAGGCTCTGCCACCCTGTGTCATCTGGTGGAATTGTATCTTGAGGCAGAGGGTCTCAGCCTCCTTGTCGAGCACCTGCGAATGTGCTTCGTGCACCCGTATATCCACTTCACGAAGGCGAATCTCCGTGTCCTTATCCTCCTGTTGGCGCCAATGGTTGAGGGCCACTTGAGATATCTCATGATCCCGCATTGAGCGAAGCCACTCATATTTTTTTGATTCATGATGATGCTCAGACTTTACCTCGAGTTTTGTGAGGAACCACTGATGCTTGCTGTCATAACGCGACATAGCATCCGACTGTAAGCTCTTGATCTCACCCCGGAACTGGTCCACCTGCTGCATAACGTCAAATTTAGCCTTCTTCTTCGAGCTCCCTGCACTGACTGGCAGTGACGTCTGTGGGGTCGGCGACCCAATATAGTCCAACGACGATGCAGATGTTGTGTTGCGTGTTGTCGATGACGGCATTGACATGCTGCGTGCAATCTCTGGTGCCGCTTTGCGTCGCCCCCCATGGCTCAACGGCCTCTGCGCACCAAATGCAGAGCGGTTGTCATATGAAGATGCTGGGGACTTGGTGGGAATTTGAAATGGTCGTGGTTGTGGGGCTGAAGGAGGGGGAGAAGGTGACACAGCAAATTGTCGTTTGGTCCCCGCAACTTGGGGAGGGTTATTGGCGGTACTGGTATCATCGTACATAATCTCATCATCATCAAGGTGGTTTAAAGCATCCCCAAGGGGGGAGTCTAATGGGCTGCTCTCCAAATGACTGTTGTCACGTTGGGGGGCAAAGTCGTCACGGATCTCAACATTGGGGGAGTTACAGAGTCCAGGAAGGTGTGTCTGAGGCTGAGGTAAGGTAAGGGTGGGAGCAGGAGCAGCTGGACGCAGTTGCGGATCAATTGCAGGATTGCCATGCAAATTCATAGCAAGAGAGGCTCTAGGTGGATATGTAGTTGCGGCAGGAAATGCGCTATGGGAGGTATATATGTTGTAGGGCTGGGAGTTTGAGGAGGACTGAGCATCATGAGTAGGTACAGAAGACCGTTGAGCACTGGCGTCAAAATGCATGGCGGGACCGGCCCTGCCATGTGGTTGGACGAGTGAATACAAGGCGCCTGCATGATCGGCCCCTGGCTTGGATGAGTGAGTCTTGGCGGCCATGGACGGGTTGGAATGCCAGATTTGATCAAGCTCTGTGTACCACGGGAGCTCAATAAGAACTGCGTCTATAAGAACCAAAAGCAAGTGACAGACGACTCACCTAACAAATTTTTCGTAGCCATGTCACCTAGCGGCACCACACCGGCACCAGTATCACTGAATTTCGCCTTGAGTTTCTTGTATTTTGTTCTGAGACTTAAGGGACTTAGTGTATATAAGAATGAGAGAACAAGAGAACTTACTTTGTGATGCGGTTGGAGACTGCATCACGAAATTTCTTCTGATTCTGTTCATATGCACCGCCATACTTGGGGTGGCCCTCAAAGATGAGCTGGGCGATAAAGCTATAAATCTGGCCTTTGTCTGAGCCTGAGGGGCCGTCATCAACAGAGGCCATTGCCTTCTTCCCATCGGAATAGAAGAGCATTCTGCAGTCAGCAGGGTGAGTTGATAGATGATTTACCAGGACATCGGTTAAAGAGTTTTCACTTTGCCACTGGATCGCTATCCTGGGGCCAGAAGATTCAGGAGGGAGCTTTGCCAACGGTCCTTCAGGGGGGGTGGTTGAGCGTCCATAGATTTTGAGCACAATTGAGCATTAGCCCGAAGTCGTGCAGACCGGTGACCATGTTGACGAAGGGGAGGCATTGGAATTGAAACTCTGCCTTGTGGTGGTCGCCTGACTTTGAATTGAGCCACATCAAAGGGTGTTTGGCCGAGAGTTTGAAGCCTCTAGCCGAGAGTTTGAAGCTTCTAACCGAGATTTTGAAACATAATTAGCCGAGTTTTGAGTAACACTAATATCTATCACAATTGCAGATCATATGACAAAGAAATAGATAGGTAGACTATGTAGGTAGGATCTCCCAAAGCTATAATATTGATAGGTCTATGGTACCACATTATAGTCTACTAACATACTGAAGTGCTGTTGTCAGACATATCTACTACTGCATAGGTAGCTTTCAATGACAGAAGTTACAATCACTGACATTGTGTCAGGGGATAATATCAAATTATCATACTCTATCAAGATGCTATTCTTCAACTGAGTGTGTCTGGCTTTAGATAGGCAGCTTCTGATGGCAAAAGCTACAATCACTGACATTGTGCCAGGAGATTATATTAGGTCATCACACCATATCAAGATGATGATTTTTCACCAAGCATGTCTACAGTTATAAGGACAGATCCTGAAGGTGGAAGCCACAATCATTGGCAACATGTCTAGGGGTAATATTGGGTTATTATGCCCTTTCGAGCTGCTCTTGTTCAACTGAACACATCTGCTATTACATGGGCAGCTTCCTATGGGGTAAGCTACCTTCAACAACATCAAGTGGAGCTCTGGCACTGAGTTATCAAGTCCTATCAATATGATAGTCTTCAACCAAGCATGCCTACTGTTACATAGATAGCTTCTGATGGCGTAAGCTACCATCAGTAATACTCAGTTGAGGTCTGACATTATATTGTGGTCACACTTTGATAACTTCATATAGATAGATTCCCAAATCAATTGCATTAGGATATAGGCCTACAGACAGTACTATTATGAAGATAAAGAATTAATTAGAAGCAGTGACTCGTTCTTGCAAGGCAGCACGTCTTTCCTGGATCTTCGACAATGCACTATTTTTACTGATGCTGCACTGCGAAGAAGATGAGTTAGGAAAAATACGACTATGAATGGTGTCAACTTAGAAAGCTTGAAAGTCAATCACATGCATTACGAACCACGTCCACCATGTTAGCAGGTCAGTCACTTCCTCATTTTCATCAGGATCATCCAACAAATCAAGAATGCTATGGTAGAAGTTTTCCGAGTCCGTGACCGTGTTGGTACGTGAAAATACTGATGATGAACTTAACGCAAAGTGAACCTGAAAGAACAATCAGTAGGGGCAGATATGTATAATCAGATTTGCGTACCTGTGTAGCAATATAAGCTAGGGATCCTTTAGTGACAGATTTCATGCCGTGAAGATACACATTGCCAGATCGTGTAGCCTTCAGTTCTTTATCCACCAAGCTCGGAGATGTGAAGACGTGTTTAAAACCCTATGAAGGGAAAGTATTTGGAGTGGGAACTTTATCATCACTAAAATGAGCTTACAGAAATGAGAATTTTGCTCCTCAACAAACCCTTCCATGGATCTTCCACATCGTAGTCAGACCCAGCATATAGAAAAATGGGCCACTGGTGGATCGGCCAGCACTGCACTCGAGAGAAGGAGGAAAACCTGGCTGATGTGACTGCATGGAGATGATGATGTCTGCAACATGCACTAAGCCTATGTCTACTACCGTGACCCCGGACACCGTCGGGCCTCTGCCACCTCTCGCCTCACTCCTAACTCCAGCACTCTGCTACTCCGCCTGCCCTAAACTCCAGCACTCTGCCATTGCTCCTGCCTGATCGAGTCCTCTGGAATGTCCCGCCAGCATGCCCCGCTACATATGCCCCCCCCAGGAATGCGACCCTCCGGAGGCGCACACGGTTCTACTCGTCCTCCTCTTTGAAGCTGTCTGACTCTTTCAACTCTTCTTCGACTTCTTAAAGATCATCTTCCCATGGTCTATTGATTTCTGCTTCATCGTCTCCGCTCATATCTCCCAATACCGCTTGTAGTTCTGCTAGCGCTGTGCCGTCGCATGGAATGAATCTCCTCAGACATCTAGCGTGAAATAGTCCGTTGAGTGGGAAGCCCTCAAGAGTGTCTAGCATATATGAGTTGCCGATGCGATCGACAACTCGACGCGGGGCTGACCAACGCAGTTGTAGCTTACACGTCGATGCCATTGTGAACTCTAATGCATTAGCGTAGACTTGTACAAGTTGTCCAGTCTCAAATATAACTTCACCTGTATGCGAGCGAAGAACTTTGTGGTCGAACACGGCTTTGCGTTGTGCGGAATGGGCGACAGTGTGATCAGTGCCGTCCAAACACTGCTGGTCGACGTATGCCATGTGGATGTCGACTTCAGAGGTACTCAATTCCGTTGATGCGTCTGCGACTGATGTCGGGCTAGTGTTGATGACCAGGCCCAATAGTAGCTCTTTTGGGGAGAATTTGAAGGCAGGAATGATATGTTCGTTCAATTGACGTATGGTGGTATCGAAATGGTCCGGCCATGACTTGGCTAAGTTTCCTACATCCGAGTTTTCGTACTCATCCTCTCCTAACCCCGGGCTACACAGTCTCTTCAATCTACCCAAGAGCTTCCCATTGGTATTCTCTACTAAGCCGTTGATCCAGGGCACGTAAGCTGCAACTACGTGGTGTTTGGATTCATGTGCTGTACACCACGTACGCACGTTTCCGTTGTCAAAGTGCGACCCACCGTCTGTCATAAACATGTCGGGTGCCCGAAAGGTATGCGCTATGGAGTTGAGTCCATCCACCGTTGTCTTTGCTGTACCGTGTATTTTCAGCTTGAATCCCCAGACGTACTGCGAATATGTGTCGAGGATCAATAGGACATTATGGAAACCGTTTTTGCCCTTTGGAAGGGCTAAATAGTCTGCTACTAGCAGTTCGAAGGGGTGGCATCGAGTAATCGGGTACAGCAGAGAGTGCAGTTGTGTTAACCCAAAGTTCTTACATTGTGGGCACTCCAGCAGCACATTTACAATAGACTTATCCAATCTAGGGCTGATGATGTGATCCATCAGTTGGAGTTTAGTAAGGTCTCTGCCCCAGTGCCCATTGTCAGTATGTACTTGCCGTGCCATCTCCTTAGCCTCCAGTTGCGAAACACATTCTAACTGTGCTCGTGCTCGCGTAGATTTGCCATCCGCTATGCGCCATAAACGTCCTTCCTCAATCATATATCCTATAGCGCGATGTCGTGCTCTGTGACGCTCGTGCTCGGGTTTGCTGCTATCAAGGTCTAGTAGCACTGCTATGACTTCCAAGAACAAGGGTTCTTGTTTGAAGCGCTCTTGTAGTTCTGCAATTGCTGTGTCAGTAGGTTGTATGAGGAGGAGATCATTTACTAAGCCGTGAGATGCTTCCCAGTCCTCGCTCACAGACCACGCGCTCCCATCTCCATTCGTTCGTGGTCATCCTGACATACGGCGACTCAGAGCATCTGCTGCTGTGTTAGTGGCTCCTGGACGATGGCGGACTGCAATGATCTGGTAAGTGAGTATCCCTTCACGCCAACATGCGTGTACGAGTGGGAGTTTGTCGCTGAGGAGAGTATCCCGCAGTGCTGTGCAGTCAGTTTCTACTTCTACCGGAAAACCCCATACTGTAGACCCGAAGTGATCAAACACGAACTTTAACATGGCAAACTCCAGTAAGTACGGCTGGTAGCGTTCTTCCGCTGGTGAGGTGCGTTTTGATATGAATCCAATCAGGTGAATACTGGTGACTGTGTCACCTGATGGTCGTTGCGACGTGAACCTTTGTGCTAGTACGGCTCCAAATCCGTCTTTACATCCATCACTAATAATAATGAAGGGTGTTCCGTCGAATTTGGGTGCTTGCAGGATCGGTTCTGATACTAGGATTTGCTTGAGTTTGAGGAATGTCCGGGTGTGTCTCTGCTCCCAGAATGTGTCGAGGCTGCGTTCCCGTAAGTACTGTCTATACTTGCATTTCCCCCCTTTTGCACTGGGGGGTGGGAGGTCCAGGTTCTGTAACAAGTCTGTTAGTGGTAGTACCAAGGGTGCATAATCTTTGATGAGTGCCCTAAAATATCCTGTTAGTCCTAAAAAATGCATTAGTTCTAACAAATTTGCTGGAACGGGCCAATCTGCTACTGCCGCGATCTTTGCTACATCTGGTTTGATACCTTCTTGCCCAACTCGCGATCCTCCAAAGACAACCTCTTCCATGAACAGCTGTGTCTTGGTGGGAGATATGGATAGTCCTCGTTCGCGACACCGCAGGAGGAAGAGAAGTAAGTGTTTCAGTAGTTCTTCGAAGCTGTCACCTGCCATAGCGCCATCGTCCACATAAAGTTCCAGGAGCAACTCCACCATGATGTCATGTAGCGCAAGCACTGTGAGGTCACTAAAGCAGGATGGCGCACCATGTACTCCCATTGGCATGCGCTGGTAGGCCTCATACCCTCGTCCTTCTGTGTAGAAGCATAGAAACGGTTGACTCTCTTCCTCCACAGGGATTGCATAAAAGCCTGCTGCAAAGTCTAGTACACAAATGAACTTGTGTCCCGCTAAGCGCTGCTGTTTCGCCGCAATGTCTCCTTGAGGCATAGTTGCAACATCTGAGACCTTATTGACGTCGTTGAAGTTTTGACATATCCTCCATTTGACTTTGGTAGGATCTACTGGTTCTGGACTGACAACGGGTGCTAAGCTCATGTTCGTATTCAGACTTGGAGGCTCACCGAGTGCGATACATTGTTGGTCGACAATCTGACGGATGTCTTCTAGGGATAGGCTTGTTCCTGAGTGAGCCTTTTGTACCAGTACTGTAGACGCTACTGCTTTCACTTCATCTGAGGGTATGAAGCACATGATTCCCGCGCGCCTCATGTCGTCTAGGACCAGAAACAAATATTCACGTTGCGGTTTTGTTAACGGCCGTTGATGTACCCTCTTCAAGAATGTTGTGTCTCGAGGAATCTGCAGGCAGAATTTAATGAAGTCCACTGGTTTTACCTCCCGGATGGACAACACAAATACATCAGCGAATTCCGCCACCAACTCGTGTGATTTCTGCAATTGTTCTTCATTAAGGTGCGTGCCATATCTTACTGCGTTGACGATAGTTTCTACCCTTGGAGGGTAGAAAGGTCCGTGCATTGTTAATCTGGTAAAAATGTTGTCAGGTAGCGCTGGATGTGACAGATCCAGGACTTCACCTAGTGCTGTCCCTCCGTTGTCTACACTGTCCACATGATAGGTCTCCAGTATGGTAGTCTCTGAGTCTGGATCTATTGCGGTTAGTGGCTCTATGATACAAGGTTCTGGGGATGGTGAGTTGATGTCTACTTGGGGTTCTGGCCTATTAAGTATTAGATTTGGGGCTAACTTAAATTTTGACGAGGAGGGAAATTGTACGGCAGTGGGTAAGCATGGTGTTGGTAGCGGGTGATACGTAGAAAGATTAGGTAGATGAAAATGAGATTCTTTGTGCGGTAAAAGAATGGTGTCAGTACTGTAGTCATGTACTGCGCTTACCTGCTCTAGTAACGGCTTGCCAATGAGCATCCGCCATGACCCGCCACTTGGAAAGACTTCGAAATTCATGTGGACCTGTACTGGTCCCCATGTGAACGTTCCTGTCCAGACACTGGTGGATGGAACTAGGGATCCGTCAGCCATGCACAGAGTTCTAGTTGATGTACTTAGCGGGGATAGGCGTCGCGCGATTCGTTGGTACGCTGCTGTATCTATGGCGTTAATCATTGCTCCATTGTCGATGATGGCAAGAAACCGCACTTTCTCACCTTGCGGGCCATGGAGGTGTGGTACAGTTAGGAACGGGTTACTTGTTCGAGACCGTGCAGGTTTACCAGATGCATCCACCAAATAAACATCAGTAATGGGATTGCTTGACATAAGAGACGGTACAACCAAAGTAGTAAGCGGAGGAGAGTTAAGAGACGAAGATTCTATGTCCCTTGGTGGAGGAACTTCGGAGATAGCAGTATTATATACAATATCTTGTGCTTGCGGAGTGGCTTGTGATTCATAATGGGAAGGAATATCAGGCAGTTGTATAGATGGTGCGATAGATGACGGGCTGGAGGGTACTGGGAATACTGCTGGTCCGTCTGCGGCAGTGGTCCCATGTAATTTTCCGTCCTCCAATCATACCCTGGTTCTTGAGTGGTCCACGTCTCTTGTCCGTCCCATCCACTATAATCCTCTTGTTGCGCCACCGCGTAAACTGGAGCTGGGAGTGATGTTCCATATGAGCCGTAGTAAGGATGCGTTGCTGGGGCAATGTACTGGACTGGGGTTGTTGAATATGCCAGGTTGTTCATCTGCAATGCGGTGCGTCTGAGTAGGCCCGCGACTTGCTGTTGCCAATGAGACTCTTGTGGCCTTAAATGCTCCTGCGCGATGCACTGGGCACCCACATGCGGTGGGTCTGTGACTACACCACAACTGTAACATTCTCCCGAGCTGATGAGTGCTGTGCCTGGACGTAGCGGATATGGTTTGCCGAGGGATGGGAATCCTTCTGTCCCGTGGTTGTGATGCCATAGCTCAATATCCGCTTCGTACTGGCGTACTCCCACTTCGGTGTTGGCTCTTTGAGGCATCATGGCTAACTTCTCCATGATCTGCACTCTGGTTAGCTGTATGTGCGTGAACAGTGACCCTCTCATCCCAAATCCTCCTCGTCCCATTCCCATGAACGTGCCCAGGGTATTTGGTGTTGACATTGGTGGGACTGAGTTCAGCGCGGGGTATATGATTCCTGTTGCATTTGGTTGGATGGCTGGTAGCATTGGTGTGTGTGTTGAGGCTCGATACACTGGTGGGTTAGACCGTTGGTTACTCGCCGACATTTGAGAGAACTGGTACTGGAGGGATGCTAATGATGGTTGCGCCTTCAATTTTGCAATGTCCGCATCCCTGACCCGCTCCTTGTTCAAGTCTTCTTGACCTCTCTTGAGTTTGATACTCGAGACGCTCTGCACATCTTCCAGGAACTCATCCCAATCCGCGTATTCGCACTTGAGGTGGTCCTTCAATAGGTTGGGGACACCTTCTATAACGTATTCAATCAGATATCCTTCCGTATCTCCCATACCCAGGGCTAAACGTGACACTTTGGTCGCCCAAACTACGTGTCCGTAGTTTCCTGCCGTCCATAGCCCGATGTCGTTCTCGTCCAGTACCTCTGCCATGACCCTTCCTTTTGTTGCGTTCGGGAGTACTTAGGTCGTTTGGGAGGTGGCCAGCGTTTCCTAAATGTAGCTCTGAGATCTAGGAATGTACTGATTTGCAGGGATGAGAGGCCCTGGAACCATTCTTCCGCGATTTGCCCTGGAGCAAGTTGCATTGCGAAACGGTCTATTTGCTGTCTATTGGTCCAGGTTTCCGGCAGTGATAACTCAAACTGCACGAACCACTCGGTAGGTTCTTCTTTGTCTCCATAATCTCCCTTGAACAGCGGTACTATCCTTGGATGTTCGCGACTAGTCATGATTGGTAGCGTCAAACTGGTAATCTGCAGTGTGGGAGTAGGTTGGGTGATTGTGAGTGACGAGACTGTAGTGGGCGAAGATGGTGTGCTCTCGTCTGGTTTGGGGGTAAAGTAAGCTGCTCGTAAAGCAAAGGTGAGGTCTCTGGTTTGTTCTTCGTCCCGACTCGGAGAGGATTGGTTTGAGTGTGATATATGAGGTGGGCTTCTGGTACTGCTCAATTCTGATGCTGAACGTTGACGCCCTACGCGAGGCGGAAGTGAAACAATACGACGAAGTGGAGTAGCAGGTGGTTGGTCCTCTGGAAATGCTGAAAAGAAAGTGAGCTGAGTAGGATGGAAAATTGGGTTTCTGTTCCAAGTCTCTCCCATATGCGTAAGTCCCCGAAGTCTTGCACAGTCGTTCACGTTAATCCGTCCTACACTTGTTGTCCCTAAGATTGAGTGCTGGGTCGCTGCCCCACTCTCATCACCAGATGGATCAGCCAGCACTGCACTTGAGAGAAGGAGGAAAACCTGGCTGATGTGACTGCATGGAGATGATGATGTCTGCAACATGCACTAAGCCTATGTCTACTACCGTGACCCCGGACACTGCCGAGCCTCTGCCACCTCTCGCCTCGCTCCTAACTCCAGCACTCTGCTAGCCCCAGCACTCTGCTACTCCGCCTGCCATAAACTCCAGCACTCTGCCATTGATCCTGCCTGATTGAGTCCTCTGGAACGTCCTGCTACACTGGTCACCACGAACAGCGATTTCGCCGCTCTTGAGATTCTGCTTAGTTCTGGGTAGTGTTATAGCAGTTGATTGATGTGATGGTTAAAAAACTTACTCCGCATTTGACCAGTCCAAGCCTGCAGGGCAGAGCAAAGCACCGGTGACTTCGTGGTTAAAACCACGATCGGACTTAATATTCTGGAAGAGGGGTGGTATAACTGCCTGTCCTCTGGGCAAAAGCCATTCAAGGACGGCAGATTTAAGGGTCTTCGTATCGTCGCCTCGCGCACCAGAGGCTCCTTTACTGAGCTGCAAACAGTAAGTATGAGAACTTCTAGAATAAAAAACTTGCCAATTCTCCCATGTGAATCACATCCTCCTCCTCACCATTCGTCAAACGATCTATCAGCCCAGGATATGAATCTATTAGTTTCATGAACACCCCGTGTTCCCGCCGAACACTACCATTGAAAATAGTTGTAAGTCATGGCGACATGTAGATATCACAGTTGTACTCACTCCGCTGGATAATCTTCTATGGGAGAGTCTTGCAGTTCTTCTAGTCGGAGTATACCGGCAGTCAGAAGAGAAGGATAGTTACATAGGGCAAACACTGTCCGACCAAAATGTCGGCCATGAAGAACAAGAGGATTGGATGATGTTCTGATAATGAGGACAAGTCAGGTTGACTGTAGTTCACTACTTGCAAAGAACACTTACACCTTTTTACGCGGGCCCATACGAAGGGCTGAGCCACTATGCTTGTACAGAGGATCGCTGGGAGATGGATTGTTCTCGTCAGTACTCATAATAAGTTGAATTGAGGCTCCAATACCAGTAGTAAATGAAGCACTTTATATGTCCAAACGTCCAGTTACACGTGGCAGAAAAACCTCGCCATCTGAGCGCCATCTGAGCGCCATAGGCATCGCACCCAAAGAAGAGCCTTGCCATCCGGGTGCCACAGATACCGTAACTAAAAAAAAACACGCCATCCTGGTGCCATATGTATTGGATGGCGGGTTACGTCACCAGCAATATTGTCATCTTTGCACGTAAATATTTAATTCTACAACACTGTCACAGCAGTCATCGCACCATTTAAACCTCGAATGCCCAGATCACCCTCTCAAAAGTGTTCTCGACCAAGCGTCCGCATTGGAAGCAATTTCACACTAAAGTGAGCTACTCAGTATGATCAGGCAGGACCAAATTGATATAATTACCTTAAGATTCCAACTTTCCTCTCATGTAGAGGAACTACGCGGCAGTGATTGCAAGTGAGTGATCAAGCATTGCAGGGAATAGGAAAACAGACTTACCGTGCAGGCAGATCAAGCAATTGGTCCACTCAGGAACTCAGAAGGAGATTGGAAATATGACAGGTCTGAAAATAAATCATGTAGGCGTCGACGAGGAGTCTAAAAGCGAGTTAGAATCTGAGCTGCGTCGTGTGAAGGAACAGCTAAGGGGCGCGGAAGATAATATTGCCTACCTTTCAGACCAAATGAGGACGTACAGGTACAGATGGATAGAAAACTATCACCGCGCCAAGAACCTCGAACTTCATATGCCATCTGACATTTATGTACCCGACCTTGACCAGATTCCAGAGGATGCTGCTTCGCCCAAATTGTTTCCAGAGGGGTCATTAGATAATGTAGAGGCAGAGGGAGAGCATAGCTGTGATTTGTAAGTCTGTGTGTGTATCATTTTGCGAGAAAAGCAAGGGCACCTTTGCGAAGACGATACCTGGTGGAAGTTCCAAGATGATATATCGAAATGATGGCCGCTGTAGTCGCAACCGCACGGCCGCGTCTAATGTCAAGTCTGAATTAAATTTGTGTTGACAATTCAAGTTACAAGTTTACCATTATGATGTCCAATGGACAGCCACCGGGCTGCCTCATTTAACGGTTTTGAGCAAGTTTGCTGCCCATCGCAAAAATGACGACATTGGGCAGCCGTGCAACAGCTTAATAAGCTCACTACACCAACATACAAACTATGCTACAACGACATCATATATAGGGGGATCAGTGAAAGTAAAGTAACGAGTACAACTAGAGGTAAAGTAAAGTCCTGATAGTACGTATAAGGTCAGAAAGAAGATTGTGTGAAGGTAAAGAAGGGACTATTATAGTGAATGACTGTATATTCAAACTCAGCTGGCATTCTGCGAAACGCCTACTTGGACATGCTTACAAATATTTGTATTTAAAAATAAACGAGGCAAAAAGATGTTGGCTGCAAAGGACGTGACTTGGAAGTGTTAGGACTATCTAGTGATTCAACTCCGTCAGACTGAAGACCATGCCTGAGGTAATGATTGAGATTAAGTTCATTATTCTCTGAAAGGATCACAGCTACATCTGCTACTCAGGAATTTTAGAGTAGTATCAGACGCCGAGGCTGTCAAAGCTTACCTACTAGCCTCATTGCACAAGCAAGAACTTCTTTGCATGCAGCACCAGAGTGTCAGGGAAACCAGTGAACTGTGTCTGCCGAAGTCCACCATTAGGTTCAAGCGCTGCTCCGAAGAAAATGGAGTGGTACCACTTCTTTCCGGGACCACTTCGTCTGGTGCACCGATCTCGTCTTTCTACATACCAGGCTGGCCATGATCTGAGTGAGGCTTGAAGTATCGTCCGCTGACTAGACCATCAGCGAGCTTGTACATCTGACACTCCAGGCAATCAGCGAGGAGGGCTTAAGTGCAATTTTCCCAATGAGCAGGCTGTCGGAGAGACATAGGTAGAACCTGTGCCGGAAGTCCTTTACCATAATAACAAATTTGGAAGAGGCTATGAAAACAGAGTCTGAATCAGAGGTCATATAGCACTTGTGAGAAGCTATCGCTGTAAATGATAGTTGCTGTCAAAGGTGGGAAACATGCCTATTTCTGAGTTGCTAAGACCCATAGCACCAGCACCAAAGATCAATTGAAACGCAAAACGATCCTCGGCTGTGAGTGAGAAGTCAGCCAGGATGTTTTGCTAGATCTACTGGTTTGAGGGTCAGAATTAGGATGATATCATAATCTTTACAAGTACTCACAAGCTCAGTCATACCCTTCTCGATCTTCTTCTATGTCGCAACATTGATACCAAGGGTACATGGGTGGGTTACAAGGTCTGGATCAATATAGGTGTCACCACATGCGTATACATTTAGAACTAGAACATGACTTACTTTGTTCGGCACCACAGAACCTCTCCAACAAGGAGACGAAGGCTCCTGTCCCAATCTCTGGGATTACCTAGAACGTAGGGCGTCGAAAACATATCTATAAATCTACATTTTAGAGCATTAATGCACGTATACCTGGTGGCTCAGTCGCCATAGGGTCCACTGCAATCATATGTTGTTGCACGTGTTTACATTTTTGTTTCTTGTAGCTGACCGGAAGAGTCCTGCAGGCAATTGCTTCTTGAGATATAACAAATTTATGTTTGTATAGTACACTACGTAGCCTATCGAGACATGTTTTGAACAGGTTCAACCAGACATATCTGATCAAACCGAAGAGTTATTGTAACCGTAGGGGTGATCGTAATCTTAACTACACCGCCCTTGTTGTAACAAGACACTATGGTTTGGATAAGCCCGCGATGCTCCCTGTCCAGAATAAGTACATCTTGGTTTTTCTTGCGTGGGGGAGCTGGGCTCAAGTCACTCATGGGAATATGGTAGTGCTTAATTGTGGCTCCCGCACCATTGGATGTGCACAATGCTGCGACGGAGCCCTTGGGCGCGGGTCCATTCTCACCGCAGAAAGGGTCAGGACAAGCTGTGAATACAAATTGCTTGTTTAACCTGCCTCCCATAAAACTTGGTGATATCTTCAACACCATGTGATAATTGAAGAGCTTCGAGGAAAACTCCTTGGTCATCAACCAAGATAGTGGGCCTGTGATAAACTGAGTACACTTCGTGATGTCTTGAGTGGAGACTTACCGCGGTCTGGCAATTTCTCCGTGCCAATGCTCTCCTGGTTATCGACAGTCCAGGGATCGGAGGTTGACGAGCTAGGATTGATGGTGCTTGACGAAGGGTCATGCGCCACATCAACATCCCCGGGGCTTGCAGACCAAGGGGCCCAACTGTTAAGCGATGAGGGGCTGTCTGTGATGGATGTGGTTGAGGCAGAGGGAGCTATTTCAACAGGTGGTGTGATGCTTTGGGCTGGTGGCGCCAAGTAAGATCTTTTCCGCATCTCACAGAATAAAATCATCTCTGGGCCTTCAAGTATAACACCGCTTAACCTCATTCCATATCTGAACAGCCGTCAACCTTCAAAACACCACAAAATGTGCATGCTGCTCACCTGGTAACGACATCATGGAGTTTGACATTGGTGCGCTGTTGCCCATGCACAGCAACCATGCAGATCTCAGGGGCAAGACTGTAGAGTGTGGCTTGGTAGCCCTTCCGGTCACCCCCAATCACAAAAACTTCCTGGCCAATATCCTTCTTAAAGGATCTAAACTGACGTTGTGTAGTTTAATTGTGAATCCAATTTTAATGTTGATCTGCGACAAGTCAGAGATGCTTTAATCGAGGTGAATGCCACTTATGAGCGAACAGTCCACATCGCATAGCAAGGTCAAGCTAGCGTTCGGAAAATCTATGCTTTGCACGACTCCTCTTGCCCCATACTCAGGCCCATGGGTGACACTCACAGTGTCCCCAGGTCTGACATCATAACCTCTTTCTTTAGTGTATTGGATTGTCTGGGCGAGATCCGTCACCTGAACCATTGCTGTAGGAACTAAGATACTTGAAAGTCCGGAGCCTGTGTTGTCAGGAGTAATGATATCCCGGAACCAGAGTGTGCTTTCTCCTTTGGAGATCCAATCGACGATGCTGTGTTTCCTGATATGCTTTCTGTCCAGGACTTGTATGAAATCCCAAATTTCGATACAGTCAGACTCGGGGGAAGGTGCGAGATGTTGCTGCACTGGCAGCTGTGATTTGATCGTGTGCCTTAAAGGACGCTGATCTAAGTAATACTTCGAAACTTCCACCTGTACACGAAGTGTTAGCGCAGTCCTCCAATAATGTTAATGACACCAGAGATTTACCACTTCCTTAGAGGTCTCTTGACACACGTAAAATACTTCCCCACACATTTTGATGATGTATCCTTCTAAACCTAAGTATGGACCGGCTACAACTCTAACGGTGTTGCCGATCCTAAAGAGGTATTCTATGTCCTGGAGACGAAATTCTATTTTGTCTGGATGCCCCTTGGAATCGATTTCCAAGCCCACAGAACCACAAGCATGGTCAGTTGAGATGACCCTACCGAGAGCTCCATGAAGAGCTCCATTGGTAATCCTGGCCCAGTCACCTATGCGCAAAAGTTGCATGGAAAACTCGACAACAGTTTTCTTCAAGAAGGCTGTGTCCCATCCTGATTCCAGATGGAGTTGGATGGTGTCGGCATGAGGAGAGGCGAGAAGTTCCAGATGATCGTGGAGAAATTTTTTTAGTAAGAGCCCCTTGTAGTAGCTTTCACCTTTGTATGTCCATCCCACCACCTCATCATGAAGAATGATATCGGACACCAAGTTGTTCTTGGGAAGGCGAGATCTCTCGACAAGCACTCGACATCCCCGAGGCATTGGATAAGGGAAGTCGTGTGGAGGACATAGAACTTCGACGATATCCTTTCTGGACTTGAAGACTCTACCAATGTAACCCTTGTACTTGCTGTGCTTAATTCTCACCCACGCTGGGTTAGGAAGTACGACTTGCAAACGTTCGACCGCTTCACATTCTTGTTCCATGATTCAAACATACTGTTTGATGGCGAGATAAAGTGAGGAAGGCAGTGTATCTGCGATAGTTTTTGGGCTATCTGCTACAACATAAAGTTGGCCTGTGAGCCAAGCTGACACGGTAACAGGAAATTTTTTCCTCCGAAGGTATTCAGCGATGTATTCGGTGACTGCTCCTGTGATACGTTTAGTGATATGCCATGTGAACTCAATAAAAACTTACTCTGAATGTGAAGGAGATACATCCTACTTTTGAGTGCTCTATGTGTGGGAGCCTGGCGACTTTGCAATGAAGTGGCTGGATTCTGTCCGAACCGAGTAGCCATTTCGTCGAAGGTCGCAGCCAGCCTCTGTTTTGCCGACAGTCCTGGTAAGCACGTAACCTTTGGTGACCGCACGGACATTCCATCCCCATACTCATCATACCCCTCCTCCTCCTTCTCCTCCTCCTCATCCCCGACCTCAGCAAGCGAGCATGCTTCCTCAATGCAGACATCCTCACAGGGGATGTTTCTGGAGGATCTGTTATGTACGTTTTCCGTAGTTCTGAGAGGTTCCTCAAGGATTCGTCATCATTTGCGTCACCGGAGAATAACAGACGTCGTGGCTCCACCCAGTCATCTGCAGAGTACTGATCACCAAGATATGCTACAAGCACATTGTCCATCTCAGATAATGACATGGACGTGGTGAGGAATTGCTCTAGAATTTTCCATGCACCATTATCATATAGTGCCGATGGTACTGCTGGGTTTCCTGTATCGTGCACATCAATGGTAATGACAGCAATATTCAATTATGCCTTACCTTTGTGACGCTTGGGCGTTGGTTCAGCACCACTGGATCCGGCGCGTTTTGACATGATTCTAGTACATAGCATGATCAATCATTTAGAGTGACGACTATCTTAAGCTTTAACGTACTATGAAATCCGTTAAGTCTATGCTATTCTATAATCTATATGTTATGTCGCTATCTAGTGTATAGCAATCAAGGTAGTTGTAGGAGAAAGAAGACCTGCGAATGCGCAAGATCAGTATTTATAGTGAATTACTATTCTGGATTAGCTAATACGTACAATGACGATTTGTGAGACATGGCAGAATATTGTCCTGGACATGAAACTGTGGACCGCCGGCACAGCAGCATTGTCACGGATGACATTGTGGACCTATGACGCAGCAAGGATCGTATAAGTGTACATGTTAAGTCCTGCCCAAGTAAATGTATGCAGGGTGTGAAAAACATGTGGATAATGAAGTGCCTTCTCCGAAGGTCACCCACTGTAGTGTTCGAGGCGGCAGAGCGAACTGCCGCACAAATCTGAAGTACTACTCTACTGATTCACATAACTAATTCACTAAATATAAAGTAACACCCATGCTATCCATAATCACATGGCTAAGTATAAGCATACATTAATTTCTAGTATTGCGACTTCGGCCTTAAGAGTCAGAAAAAAAGCAAAGTATGTGGAGGACATGGTTGATATACTGAATGACTACATATTCAGATCCAGCTGGCAATGCCCATTTCACACTATTGTATGACGTGCCCACTGACAACTTATGTTGTGGCTATTTCGCATGTTGCCGGCTGAGTTTCAATTGAATAGTCAATCACTATATAACCCCCAGGGCTTCAACGTTTGAATCCTTTCTTTCTCCCGAGTACTAAGGCATAGATAGATATACGAATTATTTTACCATAATGTAGGCTCGTAAAATACGGCATTAATAATAATGTCTTGGCATTGTACGCTGTGTTGGCATTGGGTATGGCGCGCACCTGACTTAAACTTTGTTTGGCGCTGTATTTGCATTCCTAATGCAAGTTACTCAAATTGACACATGTCTTCACGAGCATCTATTTTTGTTTATGTGAATTAGGAAATGGAATGTGTGCCAATGATGGTGCTCTGACAGAGTTATGCTAGGCGCGCCAGATAGCCAGTGAGATAACTTATGCCGTCTACAGTCAATCTCTGACTATGCATTAATCATTACAGGCTCATTTCAACTATTAGGTAAGTCTCCTACGAATCATGCAACTATCAACAATAATTCCGGTGTCCAATAGATAGGATATGGGGACGTGCACGTCTTTGAAAATACCTCACAGGGTAATATGTCGAAGGTACATAGGCCTTCCCAACAAATTTCTCGAGATTCACTCATCAGAAGGTAAGTGCATACATCGTTATTATGTGAATAAGCCCACTTACACATGTACCCGCAACTGCTAGTCACGCACTCAGCAATGTACTCCCCCTTGCAGATCCCTGTGTGGCGCAGAAATATGGATGTTTCAACATATTTGTCATTGGTTGCGCAAAGACAGCACGGGTAGCGAAACACATGCATCTCGCGATAAGCCTGAAATCGGCAAGGGTGGATTTTATCCCCATATCGGTCGGTCGGCCTGTAGCAGGTGTACATGTGAGTCACCAACATCTTTTTATAAAACAAGTGATTCACCATTGAAACATTGTTAGTTCTCCTGTTTGGTTGTGGTAATGAAGTATGCCATGGCGGCAAATCAGGATGCTCACTAGCATCTTCACAACCTTGGGATCAGCCTCAAAGTCGAATTCTGTGGATATGGTTGAGCATCCAGAGCACGGAGAAGATGGTGCAGACATTTCAGGATTTAGATAGAATATGACTGAATTTGTATATCCAACATTTATATAGATATACATGGGCCTGCTGCTTCTTCCTTCAATCCCCATCCATATTCTGCCATTCAGCTACCATTCTGTCATTCAGCTACCATTCCGCCATTGCCATCTCGCCATTTCACCATCACTAAATCTTGCCATTCTCTGCTCTTCGGCTGCCATTGCGCCATCCATCATTTACCTATTAATACCCCCATTGAGACTATTGGCCATACTTTCATGTCAATGTCCGTTTACACCTGTGTGTGCAAGCTCACTTTCACGGAACAAAACTACTTCAGTCAGCACCAGCACTCGTGTGCTCATACCAAGAAGCATCTGTTGTCTGCTATATCTTCTTTCAAGGAGTTCGCCAGCCGCAGGAAAAAGTTGCGCACTTCCTCCAATGAGGATGCTCCTGTGAGAGCCATAGACTCATCCATTCCATCATCGAATTTCCCCGCCCTTCGCCCTCCCTCAGGGGAGCTGTTGCAACAGCCCAGAGTTGCTGGTAGTCCACCCAACTCCCCATTAGCTTCTGCCACAGAGGTTGTACCCCCTGACTGTGAAATAGGGGAAATTGATGGAGAGGATTTGAGCTTGGCACAATGCCGACCGAGACGGCAGAATCGCCAGCTACCCAAGCGTTTCAGGGACATACTACCTCAGCCTCCACCTACTGTACCCTTGGATGTCCGCGAATGACCTCCCCCATCTGTCGGTCAAGTCGTGGCTTCACATGAAACTCCAGCCTTGCCATCATGCACTATGTTTCGCACACCCCCAAACATCTTTGGGCTATCGCGCCAATACTTCTCCTCTACACCTCCGTCCCATGACCCAGAAGAGTATGTCACTATGGCAGATCTTTCCTTTATTCCTGGCAGCCCCACAGTCAATGAAGAAGAACCCAACCCACCTGCTCCTGTGACTGGCAATTCTCGGTACCATCCCTATCCCAACCATTCCTCCTTTCAACTTGGTGACTGGTACTGGAATCAAGGGGTACAAAAGTCACAAGAAAACTACACAAAGTTGGTGGAGATTATAGGTGGCAAGACCTTCAATGCAACTGACATGAGCTCCACACATTGGAAGGAAATAAACTCCAAACTGGGTATTAATGAGTACGATGAGGGAGAAGGGGAAGAATGGGAAGACAAAGATGCTGGTTGGAAAAGGACACCAGTTTCCATCAAAGTGCCCTTTTCTCGCACAACCGAAATGCCAGGACCTCACATCTTTCGAGCCGCTGATCTGTATCATCGCTCCCTTGTTGCTGTCATACAGGAAAAATTAGCTAACGTCTGAGACAGCAAATTATTTCATTACGAGCCGTACAAGCTATGTTGGAATCCTCCTCACCTTGATGGTAAAGTTCTGATATATGGAGACTTGTTCACGTCCCTGGCGTTCCACAATGCACACGCCAAACTGCAAGAAATGCCCAGGGAACCTGGCTGTGATCTTCCCTGAGTCATGGCTGGTCTGATGTTCTGGTCTGACACCACGCAATTGACTTCGTTTGGCACTGCCAAGCTGTGGCCCACCTACATGTATTTTGGCAATGAGTCCAAGTACCGCCACTGCAAACTGTCCTGCAACTTGAGCAACCACATCGCATACTTCGAGACGGTAAGACTTTCCGCAGTGTTCGTCTTAAATGAATCCCTAATTTTCTTTGTCAGCTCCCAGATTCTTTCAAGGATTTCACACACGGCAAAGGCATGAACAGCGAGTGCACAACTCACTGTCACAGGGAACTCTTTCACGAGCAGTGGAATGTTCTACTGGATGATGAATTTCTGGAGGCATACGAGCATGGAATCATGATTCATCGCTGTGATGGCATGACACGCAGGTTCTACCATAGGATCTTTACCTACTCAGCAGATTATCCTGAGAAGTACGTGCATTTGTATCTTACAGGTCTAGCATTTGTCCTGACTTCAGCAGAGTGCTTATTGCCACCGTTCGGAATCTTGGAGGTTGTCCATGTCTGTGTTGCCTTATGCCAAAGGAGCTCATACATAATATGGGAAGACCTCTGGACAGGCGACAACGCCAGACATTGGAATGCAATGATGATAGATGAAGACTCGTGGTAAGCTCTGCGCGGAAATTAATCTATGAAAAGGGCTTTGGAGTTGGGAGCGCAGCAGTTGAATGCCTCCTTAAGTTGCAGTCCTGGGTTCCTACCTCAGTGAGGCTTGGACATGTATCATTGACTATAACTAACTAACCAACCAACCTACAGAACACATTTTCCGATCGCCTTGCTGCTTTTGGTTTCAATATCTTCCACACACTTGTAGTAGATCTCTTGCACGAGTTTGAGATTGGTGTTTGGAAAATGCTTTTTATCCATTTGTTACGAATTCTTATGGCGGAGGACAAGAGTCTGATCGACAAGTTGGACCAAAGGTACGTTACATTATTTGACATCACCCATCTAGCTGACCTCTCCACTACAAGATACAGGCAAATACCAATGTTTGGCCCAGCAACCATCCAAAAATTTTCGACTAACGCTTCGGACATGACATGCATGGTGGCTCAAAACTTCGAAGACCTCCTCCAGGTATGGATTATCTATTGAAGTTGGATGGGCCCTGATGCGATCTTAAGTGCTCTATCCCTGTCTTTGACGGTCTTCTCCCTGAACCGCACAATACCACTGTTCTAAGGTTGCTATTCACTATGGTGCATTGGCACGGGCTGGCTAAGCTTTGAATGCATTCTGAGTTGACCATCAACATTTTGGATCAAGTCACTTTGGCAGTCGGCGACCAGTTTTGCAATTTCAAAGCTCAAGTTTGTTCCGCCTACAATACACAAGAACTTCGTCAGGAAGTTGAGGCTCGTACCTGATGCCATGCAAAGCGAGCAGCAAAACAGGCCGGAGGGCAGGAGGTTAAGGAACAGGTGGCACACCATGCTGGATCACCCAAGAATACGCACCACAAGAAGGTGTTTAACTTCCAAACCTACAAGTTTCACGCTTTGGGTGACTATGTTTCTACAATACGCCAGTATGGCATGTCTGATTCATACAGCTCCGAACCAGTAAGTCATATGGTGTGAGACTCCAAACTCATTTGCTGACTCTATCTAGGGTGAACTCGAACATCGTTCTCCCAAGGCTAGATATCGTCATACGGACCGCAACTCATTTGTGAGACAGCTGACTTGCATCGAACACCATCAGGCCTGTATTTGTCGTATCAGCGACAAAACGGTACATCGTCCTCACATCGAGATTGCCGAATTAGCGATAAGCCCACTTGTTCACCAACATATTGGCATGACACAGAAGTACCCCGTGCACATAGGCACATACTTACACAGCCATCAAGGTGATCTGGCGATCAAGGTTAGCCCAACCAACTTACCCACACCGCATACTAATATTTGCCTACAGAATTTCCATTCCAAGCTCAAGGAACATCTATTGCAGCGAATTCAGAACTCCACGGATGTACCATCTTCAAGAGACGTGTATGACACCAATACGATTATTATCAAGGATGATCGTATGTATCATCACAACATCATCAGGTTCAATTACACGATGTATGATGTTCGCCGAGCTTAAGACGTTGTCAACCCACAAACTTCACACTGCAATGTGATGGTTCTCTGCGGTGACAGCGATCTGAGTCACAACAGCCATAGATTTATGTATGGTAAGGTCCTTGGTGTTTATCATGTAAATGTAATCTACATTGGAGCCGCCATGGTTGACTTCACTCCAATGCAAATGGAGTTCCTATGGGTTCGCTGGTACGAGCCCATGGAGCAGGTCTCCTCCTGTGATACCTCCACTCTCGACTGACTTAGATTTCTGCCCATAGATGACGAATCCTCATTCAGCTTCATTGATCCAACAGATGTACTAAGGGGTTGCCACATCATACCTGCTTTCGCCAAGGGCAGGAAACACCCTGACGGATTGGGGGTATCGGGATATGTGGGGGATAAGGATGATTGCTGTGAATATTATATCAACCAGTAAGTTTGAGGTACAATTATGAATAATCACCACCGAGCTCACGATTTCAGATTTGTCGATCGCGACATGTTAATGCGCTTCCACTTTGGTCTTGGAGTGGGACATGTCTACTCTCATTATCGCTCCACGCGCGTCGAGCCGCGAGAAGGCAGTGCAGACATTCAACATTCCGCAGAAAATGGAACCGAAGAATACGAAGAGTACAGAGATGAAGATGAAGAAAGTGAACATGATGGTGCCATGGGCGGACTCACTCTCGAGCAGCGCTTCAGTGTCAGCAGTGAGTTGTTATCCCACTTTGGTGAGATATACAATAGCGAATTGGAAGTAGATTATGAGAATTAGATCTTGTTCGCTACCTTGTCAAAATGTTTGCCATCACTATCACACATGTAATAACCTTAAAAACTTAAATACCATTGGGGCTGCGATGGCAGAATGGCATACTTTATAGGCATGTTGCACATAATAGCCAAGATGGCGCTGCGATGGCAGGTTTAATGAGTCTCGAAGCAGGTATGTAGCCGCCTTTAAAAGTGTGGTATTTTATCTTAATAGTTAACAACAATGTCTTTCTCTTCAGAATACCATCCGATTACAAGTGTTACAACCTGTCAAAGCATCACATGCTATGTGTACAATGAGATGATGCCTTTGGTATTGCCCTTGACTGTACTTCGTTTCTGCCTTGCAAGCTACATCTCGCTAATCCAGTTTTTTTCAGGGAACTCTTGCGGGCACAACTGACATCTTGTCTTTCATTGGGTACGTTGCGACCGGGCTGGGGCCCATAGTGTATGCATTGTATGTAAGTATCTTTATTTCTTGAGAATTTTTCAGCGTCTAACGAGGCATGCAGTGTTCACCATTAACTCTTAATGCCGTGCGTGTTTTATTTGTGGGCGTCATAGACTATTGATTGGCGCCATAGGTGCAGCATCATATTAAACTTACCACCTATTTGGAAACTGGACGTGTTCACACTGCCACAGTACTCAATACAGAAAGTACTGAGGTCCCAGTCTACATCCTAAAGGTACGTTGAATCTGTATTATGTCTCGCCATCCCACTGATCAGTCGTGTAGAACGCTGCTCCCTCTGCAATTCTAGACTTGCCTGCCATGTTACCGGAAGATGTCCGGAGGGCGTCGGGCGATGTCTGGAGTCCGATGTCCGATGTGCGGGAATTCCGGCGGACGTTCGGGAACAAGAGATAAGACTAATCCGGACGAAGTCCGAACTAGAAAGGAAACAGCAGAGGACTACCAAAGGTAGAGGCGGAGGTGACAAGTCTATAGGAGTCAATCCTAAGACGAGCGGAGGTCGACGAGAGAGAAACTCAAGTCAGACGGAGGAGAGAATGAGCAGAGTCTAAGATGATATTCGAACTGAGGAAACTACAGAGATTGTACAGGGGTTTATATACTACTGAGGACATAACGGAGAACAGTAAGTGCAGTGCGAAGCTATGTAAAGCTATGAAGAAAACATATGGGACGACTATCACTAGTCTATCGGAACTTAGTAAAATGAAGACGGAAATGAATAAGGAACGGAAAATAAAGCGTACTAACTGATAAGGGAAATACCAAAGGGATAAGGCGCGGAAGTTAGACGCGGGTCGGATCCGGACGATACATAGAAGTTGGCCAGATCCGGAAATCCGGAAATGATGAGTGTGATAGGTCCAGGTCCGGAACGCGGGATATGACACCATGTCCGTCTGGATCCTCAGGATCATTTTCATCGTGATTACAGGAATACCCCCTTCAATGATTCCCGTGGTTGTCTCCTTCCTGATCCTTGTGGTCCTGCTCATTGGGATGCTCCTCTCCCTCTTGACTCCTGAGGTCCTCTGCCCAATGTTCCTGAATGCTTTAGTTGAGAGCTTCATGATCCTTGTGTGCCCAGTCGTAGTACCCGTGAATCTTCTTATCCCGTAAGTTAACACATCCTTCCTTTGCATATTTAACTTAATATTTTGGCAGCTGCAAGATCATCAACATCTCCATCCTCATGACTCATTTTATCATTGCACCAGCAATGCTCACAACAACCTTCCTGAACTTCGGGATCCTCACAATCATATGCAGAATGTGTCTCTAGTAGCAGAATCCAGTAAAAATTACAACATGGATTGGAAGTGCAGTTGCTCAGTGGTGTACTCTGATCACGACAGATATAGCCCTGCAATGGACTATGGGTACACATGTGAACATAGATTCCCTCCACGTGGTGATTATGATGATCATGGCTATGGGTTTCCACAACACAACAGAGGTCATTATAATGATAGCCAGGCCTATGGAAGAAGATATCATGGTGAAGGCTCAAGGTGGGATTTGCACAGCCCATACCACGGTTCAACTCCCAGCTCAAACACTCAGCCAGTAGAGAGTCCCATTGATGTGCCTCCTTCCACTTAATCATTGTCCTCCGTCTTTTTCTATGCTTGTCCAACTTTAATGATTGTTTTTATATCCCGCCAAATAGAGCTTGTTTCATTGTAGCCTCCCTTCTTGTCTATCCCCATCCTGCCATTATTCATCATACCATGATGTTGATAGTTCCCATCATCTTGCAGTTTTCGTACCTCACCCTTTTTATATAGTGTGAACCTTGACTTACCAGTGTTGCTGTTGTCCTTGAATACATTGAGTGCGTTACTCAGACTAATATGTGAAATTATCATCAAAGCATGACAAAGAAAGGATTCTATCTACAATGCAAAACATCTATGAATGTGTGAGACAGTGCTCTCAAACCTTGCAGACAGTCCTCCCAACCCTCACATACCTCTCTACCCTCACAAACGGTCCTCCCAACACTTGCATAGGGTCCTCTTGACCTCGCAAATGGTCCTCCCAAACCTCGCAGATGGTCCTCTTGACCTCGCAAATGGTCCTTCTGACCCTTGCAGACAGTTCTCTCTATCCTTGCAACCAATCCTACCAGACCTTGTGGACTCATGAGGCATACACTGAAGGATACATAGGTGTTTATTAATTCACATACGATAAGAGCCACATGCCTCATGAGAAGTCAGTGAAGTTTGAGAAATAGGTGGAAGGTTCTTGCAGGAGGGATATCTTAGACATAGGTTATCACACACTAAGAAACCCATCTAAAGAACAGTGGAAACCTCTAAAAAGTGCTGCCAAGGGTGAGAGCTTAGGACAACTCAGGACAACTCAAGACAGGGCAGGACAACTCAGGACAGGACAGGACAACTCAGGACAGGACAGGACAACTCAGAACAGGACAGGACAGGACAGGATAACTCAGGACAGGACAGGACAACTCAGAACAGGACAGGACAGGCCAGGACAGGATAGGACAGGACAACTCAGGATAGGGCAGGACAGGGCAGGACAGGACAGCTTAGGACAACTTAGGACAACTCAGGACAACTCAGGACAGCTTAGGACAGGACAGGACAGGACAGGACAGGACAACACAGGACAACTCAGGACAGGACAAGACAACTCAGGACAACTTAGGACAACTCAGAACAGGACAGGACAGGACAGGACAGGACAGGACAACTCAGGACAACTCAAGACAGGGCAGGACAACTCAGGACAGGACAGGACAACTCAGGACAGGACAGGACAACTCAGAACAGGACAGGACAGGACAGGATAACTCAGGACAGGACAGGACAACTCAGAACAGGACAGGACAGGCCAGGACAGGATAGGACAGGACAACTCAGGATAGGGCAGGACAGGGCAGGACAGGACAGCTTAGGACAACTTAGGACAACTCAGGACAACTCAGGACAGCTTAGGACAGGACAGGACAGGACAGGACAGGACAACACAGGACAACTCAGGACAGGACAAGACAACTCAGGACAACTTAGGACAACTCAGAACAGGACAGGACAGGACAGGACAGGACAGGACAACTCAGGACAACTCAGGACAACTCAGGACAGCTTAGGACAGGACAGGACAGGACAGGACAACTCAGAACAGGACAGGACAGGACAGGACAGGACAGGACAGGACAACTCAGAACAGGACAGGACAGGACAGGACAGGACAGGACAGGACAACACAGGACAACTCAGGACAGGACGGGACAACTCAGGACAACTTAGGACAACTCAGGACAACTCAGGACAACTCAGGACAGCTTAGGACAGGACAGGACAGGACAGGACAGGACAGGACAACACAGGACAACTCAGGACAGGACAAGACAACTCAGGACAACTTAGGACAACTCAGAACAGGACAGGACAGGACAGGACAGGACAGGACAACTCAGGACAACTCAGGACAACTCAGGACAGCTTAGGACAGGACAGGACAGGACAGGACAACTCAGAACAGGACAGGACAGGACAGGACAGGACAACTCAGAACAGGACAGGACAGGACAGGACAGGACAGGACAGGACAACTCAGAACAGGACAGGACAGGACAGGACAGGACAGGACAGGACAACACAGGACAACTCAGGACAGGACGGGACAACTCAGGACAACTCAGGACAACTTAGGACAACTTAGGACAACTCAGGACAACTCAGGACAGCTTAGGACAGGACAGGACAGGACAGGACAGGACAGGACAGGACAACTCAGGACAACTTAGGACAACTCAGGACAACTCAGGACAGCTTAGGACAGGACAGGACAGGACAGGACAGGACAACTCAGGACAACTTAGGACAACTCAGGACAACTCAGGACAGCTTAGGACAGGACAGGACAGGACAGGACAGGACAGGACAACTCAGGACAACTTAGGACAACTCAGGACAACTCAGGACAGCTTAGGACAGGACAGGACAGGACAGGACAACTCAGAACAGGACAGGACAGAACAGGACAGGACAGGACAACTCAGGACAACTTAGGACAACTCAGGACAACACAGGACAACTCAGGACAGGACAGGACAACTCAGGACAACTCAGGACAACTCAGGACAACTCAGGACAGTAGTACCCCCCCGTTGGGGGGGCGGCGGAATATTAGGCTCGCCTAATTCGAACACATGCAGTGAGAGAGAGGCACACAAAGTTCAAACTTTTGCATTTTGTGGGCAACACTGCAGCCACGATGCTATGTATGCCGATCACTTTTTCTCGCGTCAGGAGCACCTCCGTCGATGGTATCGTAAATGGGGTGGAAGTTCAGTCGTTTATCGACGATTTCGGCAGTCAGACAAGAAATCAGATTACCTTGGTAAGGACTGTATCAGTGCCGTGAACGAGGACACTTTCCCATTCAGTTTGTTCTTACAGGCAGGTATCTCCATGGCTTTGGATGTCGCTATTCTTGCCGTTCCAGGGTTAGGCGCAACAACAACTGCACAAACATTGTGCTCTTGCTCCTTCCTTCTTGGTGTTGGGTGTATTTTTGCGGGCACGATAGTCCACCACTTTGGCGAGAGACTGAAGTCTTTGGACTTTGCGGTTCGATTTCCTCATCATCCTGCGTCTTGAGCCTAATATTGCCGACTGAACAGGCCTATTATCTGCGAAGGAAGGCGGTGATGCTTCTGGTAATAACAAGCATACCGACCTGCTTTTGCGTATTGAGGTAAGCAGATGTGATTACAATTACTCAGGTCACTCATAGAATCATTGTCAGTGTAACAAGTTCCATCCTCGGATTTCTCACAGGCATCACCATAGACTTCAGGCCATCCGCGCCCTCAGTCATTCCGTGCTTTGCTACACTCGCCGTTGTGGTAGGTTCATTGATTATATTAGTGGTCGCCAGTTACGGTCCAGGCCCAGCTAGGATAAGGCCGCAGTGATATCTTTATCCTGAGACTGCGGGGATATCCATGTATCTCGCATGGGTCGCGCTCAAAAATCTAGAGGTTAGCTCTGGTAGATTAAATAGATGATGTCAATTTCCATGTTCTAAGTTTCAAGGTGCCTACTCATATATTATTGAATCCGTCAGAACATTCTCGACGTCTTGACGGAAACTTCTACGTCTGACTGCAATTGTCAGGGCAATTTTTCATTGTATGGTATTGCAATTGCAGCTAGATTACCACGCTAAGATTTTCTGGTCACAGAACTCCAACTCCTTAAGTGTCAACGTTTCACGCTACCGCAACTACCTCGTGCGTTACAACGTCTTCTGCGTTTGTTCATGGTCCTCGATTCCGTCGTCCACATTACCTGAAGCCGTCAGTTTACTTCAAGGGAGCCCGCGTGGGACATACTTTGAGTAGGAGAAGGGACGTCCCATGCGATCTGACGAGGAGGGTATGTGCTGATTCCGTTTGGTGCGTATTCTTCTAAGATTCCGGTCCGATAACATTCCTCCAACCAACGAAGTCTATAGTTTTTGTATAACTCTTCCAGTTCCGAGTAGCGCAAATCTGCAAGTTGCAGTCGTTCTTTGAGTTCGGCTACGGAGTCCTCGCCCGTCTCGCCGTTGTTCTCTGGCAGAAGAACAGGAGCCTCGTTATACCCCGCTGAAGATGTGCTCTTGTCAACATCCGTCGCTCTAAAATACTATAAGCTTTGGGAAAGAACAATAAAGATGTTCACAGACCTTAAGACGATGGGTTTTTTAGCCTCACCGCTCTGATTACTACTACTAGTGTTTCCTGCTGCCTCGATCCTAATAGAAGGTATTAGTAAGTCCTGCCGCAAGTTCATCATTGGAGTTACCGGAAATTCAAGGTAATGATATGTCCGGATAGGTTAAAGGTTTGGCTCTGGGTCAAGGATTGCTGCATGAACGCAGGTTGTTTCATTTTCTGGCGCTGATGAAATCATTAACGGAGCTTTTATTCCCTGTTACACGAAGTTTTGATAGCCTGCGAAAGGAAGGCCATTGTGGCCCCCTGTCACCACAGCCAGCACCCAAGCCCTCAATCACCGTGGCCAGCCAGCCAGCCAATTTAGCTTTTGCTTGGCCGCCATCAGGTACGTCGTTTGCATAGAATCCCACGTGGTGCATCTGTGATAAAAGCTGGCCTCCAGTTAAGCAAAACCCGAACCTTCCTACCTTGCCAGCTCTCATGACCACCGAAAATGCTTCCAGTATTCCGAGTAAACGGGCTACCCCAGCCCTCCAGATGGGACCCCGTAAAAAAGTGTAAGCTGTCCCTGATGTTTAGTACGCTGAGTTTTGCAGACTCATCTAGTCGCACAGCTCAACATCTGATCCCCTTATCTCCCATGGGCGCCACTTCGGCCGAACAGTATTCGCTCTGTGCAATTTTCCTTCTCTGCTCACCAATGGTATCCTCAGATTAGAGCAGATGGAAGATGCTCCACTGGAGGACTTCTCTACTGAGTGACAACGACATCCATCTATGCTCGCTGGCTTATTGACATCTTTGGCAGTGAGCGACGAGAGCATCGCGTTTTTGAGCACCTCTTAGACTCTTACCCTGGCCTTTTAGAGCGACTACAAAACGGGTCTGAGGAAGAACTCATTCATGTCGGTGAGCTAGTGCGTTTTTGTTTGTGTGTCAAGAGTTTATGCTTACCATATGTAGATTGGTAAAGGAGCCGCAGGTGCGAGGGGCGACGACACGAAAACATTAAAGTCTGCGGTGCTTGATTGGATTTCCCCGAAAGGGGCAGCAATCCAGCCTCCCTTACACAGAAACTCGAAGATCGACCGTGGATTCAACCATGAGCTAACTGGATCGCTTCTTTGTCCCGCTGGGTTGGACTGGAAAGACCCAGAGTATGTTTCGGTTTACTGGCATCCTCGGTCGCCACTCATTTTCACTTCATTAGGACGAGAGAGAGCCTCCGAAGCGGAGAAATGTCGGTATGCGGAGATCAATGGCCCATATTTTTGTACACCAACTATACTTACGACGCTGATGATCCTTGGTGTGGTCTTCTTAGGAATCGCTTACTCGTATCTGTGAGTATGAACACCTGTTCTGTGTTTTCTTCACTACATGTTTTCTCACTAGGCTTACAAGCACGTTTTCACATCCCCGAGTTCAGTTGACAAGGAACCAAAAGCCACGCGATCCGGTAATGCTCGCCTCCATGGCATGAATGCTGTCACCATCGCTTCCATAGCTTATATTGCAACGCAGGTATGCCTTACAGCACTTCCGAAGCTAAACTGTCCTGACGCACCACTGAAGGTCCGATTCGCTCTAAGTTCTTCTTCAGTGTTTTCACGGACCGACACGTCCACAGACTCAGAGACTTTCTACCACAGTCTCCTCGACCTCCTCGAGGACCCTGAAGAATCTAAGGAAGTCGATGAGTTGCTCACGTGGTGGAATTGGTATTGTTTTCACTCTTCGCCATTTTTCCGAGGCTCATGTATTGTCTTTTACCCAGTCAAGTATTTCCTACGTCATCTGCTGCCAAGCGGCCTATCAGCGCCAACAGTGCTTTGGCGAAGATCCGACTCAGACGCCTTGCAGTCAAACAGGCTGCAGATCTTAATTCTTCGTAGTCTACATTGGAGCCGTTTTTAATGTAGTAAATATAATCGCAATTTCATACCAGACTGTGTGTTCTCTCGTAACGAATGAATTGATCACAATGCAAGTCCACATATTGCCTCAGATGCGAATGGTTCGTTTTGAAGACAACTCAAGACAACATAACTGAAATTCATTTATTAAATGATAACCCATCGTCACTCTGTAGCACAATGTTCTCCTACACCAAATTGATTCATGCGAGCAGGCATTGTCTCACAATGCCTGCAACTAACGTTCCGTTTTGTAATGATCATAGCTCAACATCCAGCCGGCGGAAGTCAATGCGCTACCATTGTTGCGCAACCTTGAACCAAAGTCAGTTTCAGTCCTAAACAGTCTAACCTTGGAGGACCGTATATGATAACAGCATTCAGAGAGAGTTTTTGCAGAATAAAATGACAACCTCAACTTGTATGACGTGATCATATCTCATCAGAGTTGGCTAAGATGATAGTACACTGTCATTCATTACTTACATTGTGTACTTAACAAATCCGGGCAACATAATCTAGTATCACAATCACATATCTAATATCAGCAACAAGAGAGTTCTTGTCGAGGTTGCAGTAGGAAGCACAACTTGTAATGTGACAACCATGCCGACACATCACGATACCCTACTACAGTTGCTTCACATCTTGTTTCCAGTTGGCGGTTGTGATCCTAAATAGTCCAGGATTATAAATGTTTATCTGACACCAGAATTTATGTAGCTACTGCGAAGGAAGAAAACCTCGGCAAAGGTACCTGTCATGACCAGGACATGGCGGAATTGCAGTGGACTACAAATATACTGGCACTGGTACTCAAATTGGAGAATGTGGAAACTCTCGTCAATTTTGCAGCAGTTGGCAGGTATTACAAATTTTACCGTCTTGATGCGTAGTTACAATGAGACTATCAAGAATGTGCATCTGGCCATTTTCATCCCACGTAGTCCAGGTATTCAAAGCTTTGTCATGTGAAGTGCAATTATGATTAATATTGTGCAAATTGTAGATCAGGTAAAGTCTTGTATGAGTTTATCATTTTCACGTCGGTTACCTGATGTAAGCATTGGTCCAGTTGGTCAGGGCGAGAAGAAACAATGTACAACCGAGTGAGTTTGTACTGTAAAGATGTGCCGTGAACATCATGATGTTTCGGTTCATTCGAGTGGGAACTTCGTTGATTGGAATAAATCAGTATTGCCTGGACGACATGCAGGATGAGTTACAATATATATTAGGAGAACGTACGTTCGAGATTCATAAGCACCACCACTTCAAAGGGCCCTCAGCGAGTAGGCATCCTCCTGCAAATCCCACATCGCATACGGAGGTTGAAGATACAGCAAACACACCAAGAGACAGTAACCAAGTTGCTATATTCCAGTTCGTGGGTTATGGTCCAAACAGTAATACCAAACAGCATGAGTCAGCCAATCCAAAGAGCCGAAGTAAAAAATGAACAAGTCCGTCGCTGCAACCGTCCCTTGTCTCCAGCGACGATTTTTGCGTGGATCCTAATGTTCAGCAGTCATCGGCGATCGCCCTGGAGGAGAGGCTACAAGAATTGAACATCGATCATAAGACAACCACCAAAGCCTCAATGCCTGATGTCGAGCAATCACATGAAAAGCTTGACGTTGACTCTGAACTTCGACAGTCTTCCTCTCTAGTTGCGGATGACATGCAGACCATCAATTTAGACGGCATTGTCCCGTTTCAGGCCGCTTCCGTTACTCCCTCCGCCTCACAAACGTCGATGACATCTGCCCCTCCCCAACGTATGGCTTATCCCATACCCACAATGGGGTACTATCATCCTCAAGGATGGGTAGCTGTTTTCCCGCCATATCACATGCAGTACATGGGGGCATACCCTGGATTTCCTCTTCCGCCGCCGATGAGCCAATCGTTTCCGCCGGCTAGTGGCGCGGATGCTCGTGGAACACCTTCAGCAACACCTGCTCCGATTGTTCACCCAGGCATGTATGCTGTACGTTTAATAAATCTCGACCCCCATGCTGCAACGCTGACGTGCGGTTCAAGCTATTCATTCCATATCCGTATCCTGCGAGAACACCCGTGCGAGAACAAGGCCAGGGACAGACCCCTGTCGCAACACAAGCGCCGCTGATACCTACGGGGTTCATTCACGGATATCAGGGTATTCTGGTTCCTGTTTATCCTCCAGACGCTCTGAATCAATACATGTCCGGCGCTCAAGGCGAACAAGCTTCGACCTCCACAGAGACTGCTCTTGCTTCGCTCCCAGTTCAACCTCCTAATAATTGGAAGCCATACCCTCCACCTGCGTTCGCACCTGGCATGTCAGTACCGCCAGGGATTCAGCGCCCGAACTCAGGACCTTTTCTGATAATGACTCCACACGGCTGGATGCCGAATCATGCCTCATTCGGCATCAACCAGCGTATGAAAGCCCCATCGAACTTTCCTCTAGGTTCTGGTGCACACATGCAGCCGGTGTTTGAGCAGTGCAATATCAATGTACCTCCTCGTCGCCAACATCGCAGAGACCATCAGTCCAATTTCAAGAACGGAGGTCGCGGTCACCCTGGGCGTTACCCTCGCGGATCATTCGCATCAAATGCACCAATGATGAACATACGTCCCACTCCGGGATTTGACCACTTCACTAGCTCCCAACGAGATGCGCAGAGTGGTCCTGAATGGAACCATTGGGGTACCCAGTGATTGCATCAGCTGCACTGACAGACATGTCTCGAGTTAGGCACGGTTTGATTTCTTTGTCTCTCTACGCGTACATTTTCGTTTTATCTTCCTGTCTTCAAGCCAATCATTCTAAGATATCAATTTATTTCTCGCTTCCCTTATGCACAATTTTTTTTTCAAGCTAAACAACAAAACAACACTCATTCATCCACAGATTTGCCCACCATGTTCAGTCATATTCTCATTGATACTCAATTATCTTCCATTCCTTAGGTTGTCACTGCCGTTTCTGTATTATCTGTCCGTGTAATATATAATACTCGAGTACGTGAGATACCTTCGCACCGAGAATCCAGACACCACTACAGGATTAGTCGCTAGCGGTGGACTGCGCGTAACCAATTTCCTAGCTCCAGTCAAAACGCTCTCTACTGTCTGGAACCCCACCAAAAATAAGCGATGGAACAATGGTTGGTCTCTTCTAACGCATATACACCAGATGCCGGAGTACGGTCTACCGGTGTGTCACTACCCTCTTCGAATCATACCGACTGTGCTTATTGAGGAAATATAATGGTGTTGTGGCGTACGCCAATCGTTTTAGAACGTACTTGTCAATCTGAATGGATGAAACTATGAAAACACAGGGAGCACGCCAATGGATCACTCAAATATTGTCTGCATGTCGAACGAACATTTAGTATTTATCATGCACCACTTATCATGCACCACTTTTTCCGCGTACGACCGCGAGAGCTGACCTGGATTTCGACCAACCTCATGAATTATTCATCTGCGTCAAAGGATATACTTTCCATTTGGTCTGCATAGGAGAGTGATACTGTACATCGCCTGACTCTAATGATATAACTTTATCAACTGGAACACAAAGGTTGATTTAAAAACTCACCAGGTGCGTTCATTGTTCTGCCCCATTTATGAAGTTCCTTAAGCTCAAAGTTTGATGCATTATCGCCGCTTGAAAGGCGAAGACCTCGGAGGGACTTAACTATCCTCCAGTACCTACTACATAGTACTTACCTTGGTGGTTGTTTTTTCGAGGTCCCGTTTTGAAGTAATCAACTTCTTTTGGGCAGCTTCGTCATGGCAAGGGGTAAAACGGTCCCCCTTTGCCATGACCAAATTTCCTCAGTTTTATACACGTAATAAGTCTCGCGTGGCAAAGCACCAAAAAACTACTAGTGCCATACAATGTGTTACCATTTTCCCTCTCATCCCCTTCTTTCAGTACTGATGATCATCAGCACAAACAGTGATATCCATTCACAGTCCAGTGAGGATGGCTCCGGCCTATACTCACCCATCTTCGGGACTCAATTTTTTCAGCTGCATGGAGACAGTAAGTCCTGTCAAACTTGTACTTTCAAACAATATTGATCGTCAATTTCGTCCACAATAAAGTTCATTATTATCAAGAACAGCTAGATATCCAACATGCAGCGGGCATCCTAGCCTCTCAATTCGATTACACTAATATCCACCCACACCTTCACCTTCTCGAAACCCCTTTGGATCTTCAGTTTCCTCTTCCACAAAGAAACCACATTCAAGTTGTCCTTGACATACCGCCCCATACCTACCCTAGCACCTGTCTTCCACCCTCTCCAGCTCATCGTGGCGCCATCAATTTGTCCTACCAACTTGAAGGCCCCGACAATCGAAGATATTCTGCTGAGGACTTTCGCCCACAATCTTACTCTTCAGGTGGCTCAGCGCAACCTTCTGCAATACAAACACCAGAGAGTACTAGATCCTCTGTTCCAATGTCAGAGCCAACCCCTCAACCACAGCCAACGGCATCCGCACCGCAGGATCCTCTTCGCAGGGAAATTTCGAATCAAGTGATGGCTTGCCGGCAATGGTGCGTTCATTCTTATTCTTATTTCAGGCTGCTCATTCACGTGGTTGCTAAGTCGTGCAAGGAAAATTCGGTGCGACTCCACAAGACCAACGTGTCATAATTGTGTGCGCCGCTTGAATGAATGCCAATACGATGCAACACCTAAACGGCGAGGACCTGATAAAAGGCCAGGCACTCGCCAGCGCTCACATAAGAAACGTTTGATTGATGGCTCACAGCCTCCTTCCCTTCCGTCCAAGCGGAAACGCACTCAGAAATGACGACTCCGAGCTTCCGAGGGAAGCTTGTGGACTTCCCGATGTTCCCGCTTTGTGGCCTGGTGGGGATATAATTCAATTCCAGCCCTGGCTTTCACCCGTGGGCTCTGACCTTTCTTTTTTTCAATCCTAGTGCCCGTGAATACCACCATCTCTCTACATCCTCCCATCACCCTTAACACCAGCTCTGCGCCTGCTCCTTCAACCTGCAGCCTAGCTATGCCGCCGCCGCCACCGATTTTTTCGGAACAGCGCATCACGCGTCACGATTGAGTGGCACATCCGCGTCAAGATCCAGCGCCACCTCCGCGCTCGTCGTTGATATCTCCCTCGTTATCTCTTCCCATCAATCCTCGTTGTCTCTGTCCACCAATTACCACTACCTGGCGCCCTCATATTCTTTTCTCGGCGATCTCCACAGCATCCTGGATTTTCTCTCCTCCTTGCAGTTCCACCTCGTTGCATACTACCCTACTGTTTACATAGATGTTCCTGTCAAATACTTTGATCATAATTTGTATATCACACCCTCGAGCTCACTCAGTAAACCAAAGACACGAATTTTTGGGTTCATAATTAAAATATTATCGGGAAGAGGCTAAACTACACATTCAAGTTCTATATGGGAGGGAGTACTAGTAGGACACCAGGATGCCAAATTGGTGTATGGGGAAGCGCTGCCCAAAGGAATGCGCTCGATCATAAGCATCGGTGCGGTAATCCAGCCGAAGTCCATCGAAAGCGCGCAAAAGGATTGGGGGTAGCACCGTACGACTTGAAGTCAGGTGCGTTGATATCGAGTATTGGTCGGGTACCACGGCGGTGAGCGTTTAAGGGAGTGGCGTGAACAGCGCGGAATAGGTATGCGCGACGGCAGTGAACTACTTATAGGACAACATCTTTTGTCAGCAGCCACGGCCAACTTTGAAGATAGCCCGTTGTTAAACATCTTACTCCTTGCGTTTCTCGAATGCACCGTACAAAGAGACTCTGGGTCAGAATCAACGCTGACCCGCTCCTTCCTCACTTGAAAAGTAGTCGTGAACGGTGCCTTCAGTGAAATTGTATTGAGCAAAGAATAAGCGAAAGAATGATCTGCGCACCTTAACGTGACTTTGAAGCAGTCGACTGGACTTCTTATCAATGTCAATAACGCTACGTCTGGGTGGCTGGGAAAGTAGGATTCAATATCAATAACTATCTTGACCATCTCTTTGTCAGGTTTTGCCTGTAAAGACACGTCAAATCATACCCTAGGACAAATTTTGAGGCTCTCACCTATTTCTCAGGTTTCGGATGAAGGGCTTCAGTTTCCCAGAGATCGAGGCTACCTTGATGAAGAATCTGAATTCCCGATCATAAAATGCACGGGCATCACCAGACAGCGAATCCACCAGCATACCAGCCATCCAATCTAGCGGGGGCGTCATGAATCTTCCCAACTTCGTGTCAGTGGAGAGACGCGAAAACCAAACTCACGATTTAGGCAGCATCATTCTTGAAGCAATTGGCCTTCACGTTCCATATCCTGGTGGCAAACGACCTTTGCGGTTTCGAAGATGAACTGCGTCATATATCCCAAAGTATACATTCAGAAACAATAACAGCAGGAGGTGACAAATACAAACCAAGGCCATCAAAGCGAAGGGCCTGGATGACTTGCGGAACGAAAAAGAATGTTAGGTTGACAGGACGCTGCTTCAGGACTTGATGGCCATATTGTAGCAAGAGCGGATCGTTGCCGTATCGTTGCTCGAAGAAAGGAACAGCGATCGCAAGAGCGACAGGTGCCCAAACAATGATATACTGACAAAAAGTAAACTCTCAAATCACAATACTGTGGAAAAAAATTCCTGATCAAAGACTGGAGCATTGACTACCCGGCTAGCACTGGACCGAACCAGATTCTGCACCTCAGCGTGAGCTGCTGGAGTTTTGAAACGTTCGGTCAGATAGACCGCTATGGCTGGGTCTACCTCCCACGCTGTTCAGACTACGCCAGGCCCAGTCGACTATCGAAATACATGAATCGCCATTTGCAGAGCCATCAAGATGCTTACCTCAAGCATGGTGCGCTCGAGCAGGCCATGGGGGTCACTGCGTCGTTTTGCTTCGTTTGTAGGATTAACCCAGACAGACTGAGACAGTAAGCCCGAATACCAAATTCTCTATCAGAAGACAGAGTGGCTGGCTGATGTTCTTGAGACGCGTAATATTAACTGCAACCGATCAGTTCAATGCAAGGGGAAAATATGTTTGCTATGCTCGCTGGACGCAGACTGATGATGAGCAAGGCTCGATAGCAATGATATATTCCTGATCAAGTCACCCTGGAGATGCACAAGAAATTCGGACATGACTTTGATGTCAGCGTCCGCCTGCGCTCAATTGGCTCCAAAGGACCACCTGGACAGCATAAGTGTTCGCACAAACATTGATATCTGGGAAATATACTGACTGCTGCTGAACAACAAACCACGAACATGCCGTGCAATGCAGACTTTCGCGCAGCATACGCTCGCAAGCAGCATCTAGATGCGAGCTCTTACACGTCTCCAGTCCAAAAAGAAGGAACGCATAGCGTAGCTCTCGAGCCAGCAGATGAGTATTGAACTAAATGTTGATATGGCTTCGAACGGTTGACCTGATGAACGTACCTAAACAACTTGTGTGCTTGCGTAGATCGCAAAACAAGTCTGTGGATGAGAAACATCACGGTCGAATGACGATATCTAGCCGTTTGCAATCGACTGAATAACATCTGTAGGACCAAGGTATGCAGCATGAGAATTTCGACAAACTTTGATGAGGCCGAGAAAACGCCCTTCCGCTCCTTCACGGTCCCAAACCAAGATTTGAGCACTTCGCACATGATGGCCACTTCCATGTTAGGACACTTCGCGATGACCCATATCCACGTTTCAATACCCGCAGCGACCGGGGGTGAAAACCTCAAACGGTAGAGCTACCAGAAAATGTAGCAAGGTGTAATCGCACTGGAAATCGTCAGAATTGATGCTAGAAACATATAATGCATGGTCTAACCTTCTCCAAGGATCTGAGAAGCACTGCACAACGGAATAACAAATGCTTCAGATCTTTATGCCGAACGTCATTCGTTGTATCGGCTATCTTGTCCTTGAAAGGCCGGACCCCAGTGCACTTCATCTGAGGAGTGACTTTATCCAGCGAATCTTGATCTTGCAAACGTTAAAACGCCCGACCGTCCGTCAGGTAAATAACTTACTTTTATAAGTTGCAAGTCGCAAATCAGTAACCTCCCCTGAAAAATAGCATTTGCTCACAAGCTGACTGGCGAGAGCGCGTGCCCGATCAGAATTCCAGTTTGACAAGCTACACAGAGAGGCTGCGATGTAAAATGAGCAGAATACCTGTACGTCAATCAAGACCGAGCACGTACAGAGTTGTCGGTGCACAGGACCGAATGCCTTAGCAAACATTCCAACAATTGAAGCTCATAACTCAGCAGTGTCTGCACCAATCAGCGGTTGCGCAGCTGCCAGATATTTCTATAGGGAGGATATAAAGGAAAAGAGCTGTAAATGACGATAACAAAACGAACCTGAAGCGTCGACTGGAGCTCAATGGGAGCCCAGCAAAACATGAGTTAAAACCACGCGTTGGCATTGCGCTGCAGCTGTTCAAGGGATATCATTCCGTACTTTGTAGTCGTCTGTGAGTTGCGGCGCGATGCTGGTGCACTCAGAGTGGAATTCGTACACTGGGTTGTACTGCAATTGAATTAAATGTCAGCTAATTGATTGATAGATTCATATTTCAGTCACCTCGCCCGTAAACTCGTTCTCGCCTGCGTGACGCAGAAGGGTAAGGGGCTCAAGGATGGCATACGCCAGTGGCGGGTAGCACATGAGACAAGAAATCAACGTGATCAGATTGAATAGGTATTTGGTTGCAACGTCCCGAGCACGAGATATACGATGAGTGCTGGCAACAAGTGAGTGAGCAGCTGTGAGCTTGAAGCAGCTTGCGAATATCCTCCGATAGATGGGCCGGTAGTGCCTGTTCCATAGCTTGTAAATTCATCTCTCCCAAGCATCCACACATAACCTGTCGACAATTTAACTCAGCACGCCAGATCCGAAATGCACATTACCTTGTCAGTTACGGACCTCCATGCATATAATAAGGTAACTCTGTCGATTCAGGCTGCCATTCGTGAAGTATGACACTAGGGAAGACGGGAATCCAGCAGCAGATCGCATTATGCATTCAGTGCGTCATCATTCTTCCTGCGAGAAACTCACGGTCGCTCGTGGGAGATTTGCGGTTTGGTTTGTCGAGCTTGAGCGGGTTAGCCAGAAAGACTTGGCAAGAGGGGAGATGATGGTGAATATTAAGACGAGATAGACGAGCTTGAGCGGGTTATCCAGAAAGCATAAGTTAGCCTGTTTGGCGTGTCAGTCGCTAAAATGGGTGTTAGGGACAAAGGATCATACTGTGCGCGAGAGTGCAGACATGCTGCTGCTGGTGCCTCCGACTGAAGGGGGGGATGGTAGCCAGTCATTGAGAGAGTCGTCGATGTGCGTCAGCGTGACAGTGGTGACGACGGCAGCACGAGCGAACAGCATCGCCAATCAACCGTTTTCCTGGGGGGGGGGCATTGGTGCCAAGCGCAGAGTGAGAACTGAATGTGCCCGAATAAACCGCAGGCAGTACATCACCCTAGGACTGTAAATCTTGGGACAGTGAAGTTTTCGAGACGGCGAGGCTTCGTACCTTGGTTGGCTGGCGCACCTGCGAGAAAAACGGACCACGCAGACAGCTGCGGGTCGAGAAATTCACGGTCTCTGTGGGAAAGTTACAGTCCTTGACAGCATCAGCTCGCTCGGCCCCGCTTGACATGCTGCAGTTCGGCTCTCACCCTCATAACTATCTCACCCAACAACCATACACCATTTGTCCTCCTCCCTCTGCCTCCACAGCCTTCCTAGATCCAAAAAAACCGCGCCAATACGCGCCCATCATCGTTGCCCGCCGATGGCCTTTGGTTTTTGACGTGTCAGACGCTTCGTTCCATCCTCGATGCACGCTGGAACAGTTCTTCCTCACAGCCGCACCACGGCACGCGCCTATTCCCTTTCGGGAAGGCTGATGTAAGCCTGTGCTTTGACCGTGAGTTTCCTCGTTCGAAACGTTTCTTCTCTCAATGCTGATTCTAAGAGTTACTGTAGCTACACACCACTGCGATGGTGGCCATCGGACAGTTAAGCTTCAAATCAAGATCTCAAGCATAAGTTCCGCAAGCCAGCAGATCTTGATGCGGGCATCACAGGGTGCTACCGGAGTTTGACCAGTTTCTGGTATTTCATACCATTTCTTCTCCTTTCCGTATTCGAATTGGATAGGTAACCAGGAGCACATATATGTACAAACACGCGCTGACACTGTTCTCCCCAGGACTCATGATACTCACGCTCATACGCGTCATACAGGGCTGGCGGACAAACGCAAGCTATCTGTATGCTATCCTGGTGAACCATGACATATCCCATTATGCATGTGGTCTTCGTATGTTAACAGTCGTACATGCTGTTTTTCCGTACTCATCCATGATCATTCTCTTTCGTGAAGTGTCCTCGGTAGTGAATATTTTCACATCGCTCTTCCAGGTGGGTGAATATATCAGATACCCTTTTGACCAAGCATTGATGTTCTGCGCCCCAGTACTCACCCTGCTACGTGTTCCTACTAAAAATACCCGACGCATACATCCACCTATAGTTTTCAGTTGATAGTCCTTGCAATTCTGATTCCTCGCCACGCGCATGCACCTCCATCTCTGGCGGACGAACCGACATCCACACGGCTCTACTAGCACCCTCGTGCACATTCCAATGTCCGAAATCTCATTTGCAAATCCCATGGTGCGATCCTTTATTCTGCAGCTTATTCGGCGCCAGCGGCTCATGGAGCAGATACGGCGGTGGAGGGACTCACAGATGGGTTTTCTGAACCTTGACTGCTGGCGACGCTTCATGTATTTTGCTATAGCCTGTCGCATTATATCATAAATATTGACAACCCGTGATACCGTCAGGAAATTTTGAAGCAAGCAAACTTAGTTCCACAATTTCCGAGTCGGCAGTCGTGCAGGGTAAACTGTTGCAGTCAGAATGAGCATACGGGAATTTACGATAGAAAGTTCAACACTGTAGATACCCTAAAATATGCATCCCTGCTATTTTCTTTGGTTTCTTTAACTCTTCGCTTTGGCTGCGAAGATGTACTTACAGACACGCGGGCCCGCGGCGAACACTAGTGGCATCTAAATTCATCGCAAAGTCATAGTACGTAGTAGTACCCAAGACCACTTCTCGCCTGTGATTGATTGTTCATTCTACAAAGTAGTTTGTAACACCTCACGATTCTGGAAGCACGCTGCCTCAACTACAAGTATACCTGCCCTACTCGGCAGAAGAAGGACCGTCATGCTCTAGCATAGGTCCCTCAAGCAATAACTCGAACGCCGATTGATCGCCCAGTTTGCGGTACCCTGATGGTGGATAAAGCAAGTGGATCGCCTCAAAGCACTTCTTTACAACGTCCCAGGACACTGCGTGCGATCCTGATGGACACATGGTACGAAATGTCGATGATCTAAAGTCGTTCTTTTGCTCCCTACATCGAGTAGCATTCGATTTCAGCCATCCTTCTAGTGGCCCGTTCTTGCTGAGGTTACCACCTTCATACCGAAGGCAGATCCAGGTGAGGACCCAGATGAACGATTCAGCATCGTGCGCATACACGTGCTCGACCTTGCCTGCCATGGCTTCCGGCGTGAGAAGTTCTACCGCCATGAATGGTATCGTTCCTGTGCGCTCGAGGCCGCTGGGACCATCACGTTTAAAGGACGATAGGTCGTAGTCGTTGAGTACAGCTATGAATTGACCGCGTAAGCGGTATCCCATGAGATTGCTAGGGCTGACATCCCGATGAAGCACACCTCCTTTCCAGAGGGCACGATGGCCTGGCCAGTAGTGGATGAATGATCAAGAGCAGGAAAAGGAAAAGGAAAAAAAAACCTACACTTCACAACTTGCCACCATGCGGTCAGGAACTCCTTGCCAGAAAGCGTCGTGATTGGGATAAGCTTTCTGAATATGATGATGTACAGGACGCGGCTGCCCTGTTTGGCCCGTTTGGCGTCCTTCAGCCCAAGTGCGACTCGGATGTCGGACGTGGATGTTTCTTTGAACTTGTGGAACCAAACCAGCTCTGGGACGTGGCCCCGCACATCCGGATCTATTTGCGCAATCTTATAGACCTCGTTGAGGATGTCCGGCTCGGTCTGACGCGTCTCTTCTGGCCAATAGAGCTTGGCCACCAGCTCAGGGGATTCGTTGAGAAAAAGGGGATCCCGCCCCAGACCTGATAGTGTCTTGCTCCTCACTGGAAATACCGTAGTTGCACGTCCGCGTATACCAAAATGAGTCACGCGCTCGTCAGACTTCACATCCAGCTCGAGGCCGATTTGCGTATCTTCAACCATCACCTCGCCCGAAAATCCGGGCTCTGGCTCAAATACCCGGTTAAGGCCCCACTGTTCGTATCGCATCCGCTGCATGATGAGAAGCAAGACCAAAAAGCGTGGAAGGTCCTGAACGAAGTTAATGGCGGCGCCTTGAATGCTGGTCTCACGATCAAAAAACCAGACGTAAATGTGGTCGTCTGGAACGAGTTCTCAGTTTGACGACAGGTTAACAGCATCCCATCAACTTACTGTTTACTATCAAGGAGATGACGTGCTGCCGCGCGATATGAGCCGCGAACATCTCCGCAACATACAAGCCGTTCTGCACGACAGGGTGGGGTTTCTTCGGGTCCTTCTCCTCGGTCTCATTTTCATTGTTGCCAGCTCGCTTGCGCTTGACTCCTCTGCTGAGTTGCGACGAGGTTCTTACTGCCTCGCACGTGTTAGTAAGGAAGCAGATAACAGACATACTGCAGCTTACACTCGTTCGATGTTTCGTGGGGGGTCTGGGCAGACCCAGTAGCAGGCGTCGAACCTGTTGGCTCAGCGGGGCCGTTGGCGTTCTTCCTATACTCCATATACTGCGCAGAAGGAGTAGGAACAACATAATCTGTCTTATAAGCGGACGGCGGATGAGGCAGAAGCTTCCGGGTGCGTTTGACCTCCAATGTTGATCGCACGCCGGTCCATTGAAAGTTGTCTTTGGGTGGTTTGCACGCTGTCTCGGTAAGAACCTGGGAGTCTTGTGTTTGGTGTGCATTCACATCCAGGGCAGTTTGATGAGAGACGACGACAACGTCAGGCTTGCGTTCGGACTGTTTGCCCTGGTGGCTTTGGTATATGGGCATTGGATCGTTGACATGAAGTAGGATGTTGGTTTTGTCGTCGACCTTGAACGAAGATACTTCATATAAATTCACCTTGGTCAGTTCATGGAGTGCACAGTTGGCAGCTCTGACGAAAGGAGCATATGTCGCTACTTCGCGCTCGGTATCACAACTTGATAACGGCGTCAGTCTTCTTTCACACCATTCAGAACGCTGACTTACAATTCATTCAGGTGTCCCTTGATCTCTTGCGCCACAGCCCCCACATTGCAGATAGGCAAGACAGCCTCGAGGGAAGTTTTGAGCAGCTTCGATTTCTCACTGACAGAAAGATATTGGGAAGAACCTGTGCACCTTGCAAGGAGCACCTGCAGCATGGTATCTGCCTCACACTTCTCAAAGTTTTGGACGTCCCTCGCGATCCATGGGCGGACATCATTGACTCTGTGCAAACGGCAAAATTAATATGGGTGATGGTGGCGAGAACAAAAGGTTGACGCACTCAACGCCAACAGTACTGATATTTTCGCTGACAACAGCGGAGCCAACTGCGAGTGGGGTGGATTTAAGCCCAGCCTCCGAATGGGCAGACGAGGCAGAGTTACGGGGAGGTGTCTTGTGTACAGCGTCATTAGTATTATTGGCCATGATGAGGTTTAATGAGCTCAGATAGATAAGAAGGTGAACTTTGAGAATCGGAGTATGCAAACCTGAGCTAGCTCTAAACTAGTACAACACCAATGTTGGATATTTCAAGTCAAGGTCCGCAATTGATAATCGATAAATCGATAAGTAGTATCGGGTTTCCCAGTGGTGACCGATATTTTCGACCAACTTGAAGCACGTGACGGGGCCATGCATGATGTCGGCAGCTTCGCCATGGCAAGGGGTAAAACGGTCCCTTGCCATGACCAATTTTCCCCTTGCGCTGCATTTTTGAGGGCCGATTTCGCCGACTCGGAGTTCGGACGGACAGTAAAAGAACATGTGAACGGTTTGACGTACTTTTTGCTTTACGCTTCAGGTACGTGGGAACATCAGGTGGAGCTAAGGCTGCTAAGCGTAAACCATGCGAGCTGGCGAAGGTGAGAAAAATCCATTGTTCCCTTCTTAGGTTCAGGCTCTCATTCCCTCCCGTGTATCTTATCCTCAAATATTGACCACAACATTCTCGGTCGGATGCCCCGGACGCAGTAGGTCTCATTTCAGAGCCATGCTGCTCACTGTCAATAATTGCCACTAACATAATATACTAGTAAATCAAAGCATACTCAGTCCAAGCACCCCACGCCTATCACCCAGTTCAAACGCCCTGATCGTGATCATGTAGCACGTGGTTGGGGTCCGCACCGTTACATGAGCATCACAGTAAGTCATCTGAAAACCTTGATACTACTGAATGCTCACTAGCCCACAGAATCCCTTACCAGATAACGAATCTACGCAAAAGTTCCCCATCTCCTCCCACATAACCGGCAGATTAATGGAATTGAAGGAGCACCAGATCTACACTGTGGAATTTCTGAATCCGGATGGAGCTCGTGTCGCCAGCGATGACCTAGAACTACTTGAGAGGAGATGCGATGGATCCTTAGCCTCCATACCAGAATCCCGGATGTTCCCCTCCTTTCGCCACCTATACTTCATTACCCCGGACGACAGGGTTTATGAAGTACATTTTGGTCATCGCATTGTTTCCACCATTACCTTCCCGCGCCGTGCTGAGGTGGCGGTGCATGGCGCATTGGCATCGCAAAGTAAATTATCTACTATTGTTACATAGCTGCCAGCATTTGTGCAGCCTACTCTTGATCAATGAACCCACATGCATTAAGTCCTCTGGCGAATGAAGTAAGCCTCAGTGTAAGGCCGTCGGCCCGTCTTCATCACATTCGCCCTTTTCATCAGCGGTGACTCCCAATACCTCGCAAGTTCTGTCATTGGTCAGCGGGGTAGCGAAGAGAACCATAGTCTTCATTTGACTCATGCCTGATCTGATGGATATCGTTGGAGCAAAGATCATTCTGTTGAACCCAGGAGGATGTAATGTACATTATATGCGACCGATCGCGATTCAAAGATAGTGCATCGTCATCTTCCTGTCGACGAACCGATTCAAATTGGTCGATGCGGTCGAGTCGGTGGAGTAAATTATGTGCTTACCTTCTAGTTGACCCAGTCCCCTTGACCTGAGTCACGACATTTTGAAGGCCTGTCGTCTGGCAGCTAGGTAAGTCCTCTCCTCCCAAGTTCCGTTCAACGATGAATGAGAACGATGGGTATCTTAAACATCACATTGGAGTGCCTGGAGTGCCCTACCATCAAGATTAATGTTATTGTTTTGCACAGAACGGCCATTATGAATATTGGTGTTCAAGTTGTCGCCTATGCCTCCTGAGTCGCGAGATCAACTTGTTCAAGCTGGGGTAGTCATACCACGTGAATGAGTCGAAAGAGCCCAGTCGTTGTCTCTGTTTGCACAAACATCGTAGTTTCTCAGAGAAACAGAAATATGAATGAAAGTCCGTGGACCGGTAACCAGTTTGCCTGGGTGGATTTGGAGAGATGTTGAGTTCTTCTCAAAATGCAAAGGTATGCTGCTGCTACGGTATGCGAAATGTAGTGGTCAAGTTGTGATCAACCAGACATGAAGCTTGGTGATCTTCAGTCCTGGTTGAGAAAAATTTGAAATTTAGAGCTGCTTGCAGCGAAGCTCAGTTCATCAAAATCGCCGTCGCCGTCTTTGATGATTGCCTCGCAGTCTATATTGCCGGGCTCGACGAAATTAGGGGCCCGTGTTGGTCGCTGCACGTCTTGAGTTGGCAACGACCTAGTCAAATGATAAATTGAAACTCGAAACCAAAAACAGACTCGGGTTTTACGGATGACTTTGAGAACTTCCAATGTGCTTGGCGGGTTTGAGTTGGATTTTGACAGGTCACAAAGTCAACTGCTCCGTATGTAGAGCAATCCCGCCCACATCCATACCCATTGTCAAACCCAATCTCGCGACTGCATTCTGCGCGTCTCTCGTCAAGCTCTCTGGGCTGCTAGCGCAGACCGCGACTCCCCCGCCCAAGCCAGGCGATTTCTGGCTTTCATCATATCGGGTTTCGATCAAATCTTCCTTTGCGGAAGACTGATGAAGTCCTTGAGAAGATCCTGAATAGATGGACACGAGAGTGTGACGATGGAGTTAGGGATACCAGGCACCGCTTTCGGATTGCAAAGGCACGCCACGAAAATAGATATGTGCAGGTCTATGGCGCTATTCGACGCTGCCGTAGCAATAACTATGCAAACCATTCTATCTGACCTGTGCAAATAGATCAGAATGATGTAACGCCTATAGTCAAAAATGAGATACCGAATGATCCAATGCACCAGGTGAACTCGATTCTCCTCGTTCGTTCCTCCTGACTGCGGCCTAGTTTGACACACCTGCCGACGATGTCGTCCAGCAGACCAAGAGTGAATGTGACCCCAGACCCGCCGGCTACAAGAAACACGCTGTCGTACAGACCCAGATCGACGCTCGACCCTCCATAAGGACCATCCAGCATGACTTGAAGTAAAGCGCCCGAGTTGCCCTCAGACTTCTCATTGATTTGTAAACGTTCTCGTTTGCTGTCGGGTGTAGTTATTCAATGCCTGCGCCCAGTCTCCATCGCTGCGCGCCGCGAGAAGGAACCAAGGTGAGGAGAGGCAAGAATGAGACGGTGATACCGAGAGGATAGTGAAGGGATGGTATTCAAAAACTCTGTTGGAAAAGAAAACGCGCAATAAGCCAGCTATCGTCGCAATTATGAACGCGGATCTGTGAAAGATGAAGTCAACAGTGCATCGAACAACGTTAGAATACTATACCAAAGTCATGCGAGCGTCCTGCGCAGTGAGGGTGGCATCCTAAATGTATTTCTCGTCCAGTATAGGGCTAAACCGGATGGCTGCCGCTACCTGCGACCAGGTTGGATGCGTAAATGTGACTTCCGCTTGAAGGTTTAGTTGAATGGGGTGACACGGTGATGCTTACGGGGGCACGCCCAGAACACCAAATAGATAGTCGCCGCCGCTTCTGTAATGTGTTCCATCCGGATGTCTGTGGGTTTCATAGACCGTGATAGCCAAAGCTCATTGCGTTCTGCGCTCAATTTGAAGGCGCTTATCTGCGCTTCACGGTCACATAAGAGTCCGGTAGTAGTGTTGAGTAGACGAAGCGGGGCGGTATCGAGTTGTTGGTCAATGACCCTTCGAATAACACCATCTGATTCAAACGGACTAACATACTGCTTGCGAAGATCTGAGGGAAGGGTTAAGCATCCCAACAATTGTGTACATCGAGGGCTTACTTTGCATTTCCACGTCGTGAGCACCTTCCAATTTGGCGAACATTATTCGGAAGGCTGCAATAGCTTCATCATAGCGTTGTGCGCCTCGAAGCGCTGCGAGCTTCAACTTGTATCCAACATGAGACGAAGGGTTCAGTTGGATGACCTTTGTATATCAAAGTCAGCATCTGACCACGATCCGGAAGGTGTCATCGCACCTTCTGCGCATCGAGAAGCGCTTCGGTCCACAGCATTTTCCCTAACTTCGCCTCACTACGATTTGCGAAGACGGCATCAGATGCAGAGTTCACGTTGATCACCACCGAGTATAGGTTAATAGCGCTGTCATAATTGCCTGCAGCGAGGGCAGCATGTCCGTTGTCAATACAGAGCGCACTGCATTCTTCCTCGAAAGCTGAGTGAGATGCGAGTGAGGATTGTAACTTGCATGACATTATGAACTCCAGACTTGCCGTTGGACCAGTTGAGGCAGCCAGCCTTCGTATTGTTGTCAATCTTATCCATCATGTCTCGGTATGAATTCAGGGCTTCGGCAAGCCTACCTGCTTGACGGAGTGCAACGCATCGTTTCTGGTGTGCATCTTTCCACAAGGACTTTAGGTCCCATCCGAAGAGCTGCGCAAAGCATGGAGTTCGACATGACAAGCATGTTCAGATGAATTGTATCAACATACCACAAAGTCATCGCATGCAGGATAAATCGTCGACGCAGACGAGAGGGCGCTGGACTGGACAGCAGCAGTGAAGTGATCAGCAGCGTGGTTGTGACGGGCGTCATTCGTGGCAATAATACCGAGTTGGGCACGCAGATATGCCTGATGTGCGAAGTTCAGCGAGATTAGTATTAATGCAGAAATGATAGGTTGATCAAGGAGCTGATACTCACTTCCACGACGCGACACGCAACAGAGTCGTGTTTTGGACACACTGCAGCAAGCTCTTGTACATATATGATTGATTCTTCCTGTTGGTCCGCATTGAAAGTAGCGACAGCCTGAAAACAACGAGTTGAAATATGAATCATGCGAGAGAAAATCCAATGTTGCCTTGACTAAGAGAAGTATAATCTTTGAATCTTCGTTCGCGAACGTAGACGCGAGGTCAAATGCTGCTCTTGCGCCTTGGACATGGCCTCTTCCGTATAGTGCAATGCCCTTGGAGATATAACCTATCAATGAGGGCTGGATGCTGATGGACTACGTTACGGAGGAAGGTTGGCCTTTTGTAAGGGGACCATGACATGTTAGTCTCTCACCTTGGTTGCATCCTGAAGCGCATGGTCCCAGTCACGTTTTCGTGCCATAACAAATGAGCGGTTGGCATACGAGGCGTGGTTGTTGGTATCAGTGTTGATCTTTCGTGTAAACAGTTGTTCAGCGGTAGACAGGTCCCCCGTGATACATGCATTGTGGGCAGTTGTATTGAGGGGGAGAATCTAGGCATGAAGGATGCTCGAATTGCGTTAACAGAATCAAGGATGAAAACGTGCCTTGGAATCAGAGACATTGAAACATGCTTTGGAATTAGGGACTTGAGACTGAGATAAAATTAGGTGAAAAATGGCAGGGGAATTCAACGCCAACTTACGTCGTTTGTCACCTTTTTGTCCAAATAGTCCTTTGACAATGCGCCCTTGTACGAGATGGGACGACGACGGGGCAGAAAATGAACCGGAGAGTAGCCAAATAAAAGCAGAGAGAGAGAAATCAAAAATAACAAAATACTTTCATTTACGTAAGAAGCACCTGAACCTTCCTCCTGCAAAGTATTTTTCGGGTATACTGCCCACTCTGTGACCGTGTTATTGTCAGTGTAATAACTTCCACTGAAGATATATTTGCCGTCCACGGAGAAAGCGAGGGATTGCGATGATTGCTGGAAGATCGCAACGGTTTGTCGATCTGACAGCTTCCAGAGACGAATTTTGTCAGGTGCGCCGGAAGCAACAAGTGTGCTATTAGGATCAACGGCGAGGGCATTGATATAGTTCGTGTGGCCCGTCGTCCAGGGATCACCGACCTGCTGCCAGGTCAATGTATCCCACTCCAGTATGATGTTATCAAAGTATGCTGAAAGAAGGCGCGTGCCATCGGGCGTCCACGCGAAGGTGTAACCCTTCAACTTTGCGACGCATTCCCTCGTCTCTGAGCTATAAATTTCGATATCGCTGTTTATTCCGACAGCAAGATGTTTGCCAGACGGCGAATACCCAACGGGGCTGACGTAACTAATAAAGTGAATTGGATTTCCCAGCAGCTTCCAGGTTTCGGCGCACCGCAGCTTCAACGTTTTGTCTATTGAACCAGTGGCCAACCAGTGGCCAGCACTTTTCCATCAGGAGAAAAGTCCAGTAATAAGATGCGATTGTAGTCGGTGTACGTGGCGTAGACTTCGATGTGTCCAGCGAGTTCTTCACCAGTTTCTCCGTGCCAGACGTTAACCACTCCGTGCATATCACCACTTGCTATCAATTTCCCATCTCGTGATACTGCCAATGCCGACACTTCACCATAATGCCCCTCCATCTTCTTCAACATAACACCTTTCTTCAAGTCCCATATACGAAGCGTGCGGTCCCAAGAGGCTGTGACCATTCGTCGATTGTCAGGGAAAACTGCGACTTCCCTTATGTGGTTTTCATGACCTTCAAACTCTCGCATGGGTGTGGTGCTAATATTTGGCTCCGACATTTTATTGGAGGCTGATGGTGTTGAGCACGGCCGAGGTGGACTGGAGGGATCGTGGGTGTCCTCCAAGCTGCAGAAGTGTGTATCGTGTGTTTTATGCTATGTCACCGCATTTGCTTGCCTCCGAGTCGTGTTTTCATAGACGCCCAGGATACTAGACTGTTCGCCTCCATCACCGTTGTAGCAGGAATGTTCTGTATTGTCATACTCGCCTTCCCAGACAGCATACTATCTATCCTCGATAGCTGTATGATATCGGTGTTTCTCGTGTCAACCAGCTACTCGAGGACATCGCCTTGTAACTTGCCCGAACGCATCGATATGGTTTACTGAAATATCACTTCTTTAACCAGTCGAAGATCTGCATTGTGCACCGGATGCAGCCGAACTCATCTCATCTCACTTCTCTGAAATCTCTACTATGCGGTGAGGTGTTGCCATTTCCAAGGCGCATTTTATCCAACGCTTGTGAGGCAACGCCCTCAAAAGCGTTCACACCCTTGCTTCGAGCGCCAGTGGCAACGCAATACGGTCGTCAATTCTACTATCCTCTCACCACAGCCGATATTGCGCGAGCCGTGCATTCAATCTTGAAGCCATCGAGTAACCCTGTCGCTGCGAGTATTCCGGGAACGCTATTGTTTACTATGAACTACATGGGCTCAATCATTGAACCAGGAACCCAAGTGAGTCTCACGACTTTCTCCGCCTAATGCTCTCACCTCAATTACAATCTAGATGCCGCGTGATGAATCTCACGAATTAACTTGTGGTTGTGAGTTCTTAACCACATCATCTCCATCGTGAATGTCGATTGGTCAATTTTCTGTATCTCGGATGAAGAACGATGAGGCCCGCCAAAGCATCCCACCGCCCGCATACATGTCCACGACCCGTTGCTATCGTACTTGATGGGGGTATTTGATCATCTTCAAAATATCAGGCTAGCGGATCACTTTCTATTCCTCGAGGAAAGTGAGTAGCGTACATAAATACATATTACAACGAAGACTTTGTCCAGACCTATATCTCCTTAAAATCCACTGCGCAACACCGAATAACTAAATAAGCACCATGACCAAAAGACCAAATTCTCCAGGTACCAAGTAACCGTCATCTCCCTAAAGCATCTCCAGTGCTACACACCACTGCCAGTCGATATATGCACGCGCTCCTGAAAAGCGATCGAGGTCACGTTGGTTGCTGCATCGGAGTCAGTCACAAGCTTAGCGGTATAGTCCCGAATGCCAAGGATCAGGCGTGGTCCCAGCACAAACATCTGCACGACTGTCAAAATTTGAAGTGTGCCATAATAGTAATCAAGTCCGAGGGTATTTGGGTTCTAACGAAATGATAAGCCGCGGGTACGTGCAGAGGTCAAACAAATCCGCATACCACTGAGATCGCTGGAGATAAAATCATGAGGTTGAAAATAGAGACGGCAACAAAGCTAGCGTGTTTGTTCCTTCAGCGGGAAAAGGGAACCATGCTCATATCTTGAGCTCACCTCAAAAAGTAAAATATGTGAGATTTTATCAATACCATGAAACAATCCTCGATGACCCCTCCTTTCGAATGCTGTCGCAGCTCACGGAAGTGTTTTATAGCAATCCAGCCTGCGAGAAATAGTACGAGGACCTCCCACGCACTGCCGAATATCCAAGTAATGGAATTCAGAAGGATGGTATTGTCCCCATAGGTAGTCGCGCACTCATGAGTGCCAGAGAGAATGTATTCCTCTGGTATACATCAGTGAGCCCCATGTACACCTTTGTTCGTTCAAAATTGAGCGTACCTCCCGAAGTATGCCTCATTGACATTACGGAGACCACTACGTTGAAAATGGTATCAGCCAGGAAGATGACAACGAGAAGTATCAGCATCTTTCTGGATTGTTGATACATGGCATGTAACCGAGTGATCACGATGACTTGTAACATGATTCAGCGTCAATGTCACTGAGATTTTGCAACTGCAAAGCTCACTCCGCAACATTGCGAATATCACAACATACATCCAATTCACTGCGATATACAGAATCCAGCCTGATGGATCCGGTTAATAATCAGGATCACACGCTGCAAACAGACTCACATCTAGGGGGAATCACTATAATGAACCAAGAAGCTGGTCAAGAATCATACTCACCTCTACAGGGCGCCGCAGTTAGTGGCAGGGGTGATAGAAGTGCAGAAGACTCACTGCGTCTGTCAACAAGATTGTCGGAACATTGACTGTATGCCGCAGGTCAGAAGAAATAGCACAACGACAGCGCCAAGCCTTTGAAACATACACAGCAAATAATATTCCCAGATAGCGCGCCTAAGATATTCTCAAGAGTAAGCAAGAGTTGCCAAGCGTAACTATGATGCAAGTCACATACACTCAGATACAGAATGGTCATCAGGGACCAACGTTGCCTCTGTCACAAATCAATATTTGTTGCTCTTCTAAGTTTTGATGTGGCTGCTCACCCAGACCAGTTCGACCTATGAAAGCTTTCTTAGCGAGATGGGTGTTCCGGTGATAGCATTGACATACCTCTTGTCCAAATGTAAGTGCTGTGAATATTTATAGGTTATCATTACTTCTCCAATATTATCATGCTCACCCCAATCATACGTCACTCCAACAGAGGCGGCAACTGCAGAATCGCAGTCAAGGTTAGAATGTAGACATCAGCGTTAGCAGCCGACTGCTACGAACCTACAAAATAGCTAGAAATGCGCCACGAAGTGATCCACAGCCGCCAACTAGGGTCGTCTGAGAATACAGTCATTTTGTTAGAGGATGGATCTGAGGGTGCGGCGGACCTGGTGGACGTATATCGATGGCATTTGTGCTAGATATACCACCATCCAGCGTTTGGATCCCCAAACAGAGGGATGATTGGACACAGCAAAAGACGGAACGACTTTTAGAACCGCCATTTTTCTGCACGTGCATCAGTCCATCAATCCAATACTGCCGATCTGTGATGAGAGGGCTGTACGTAATCTTGGGCTCCCTGCGCCCGGAAAGGATGACAGATCTTCCCAGAACCTGAAATAGGGGAGATCTTCGTGGAGTAGACAGAAAACTCACGTCTGCAGGTGTGAGCACATATCTCAATATTAATGTTTGATGTCCCTGTTCCTCGTCCTCGGGCAGTTTGTCGTTTCATGTGCACCTTCTCGCACTTTCCTTCGAATATAGAATTATAATATTGTAGCGTAAGGATGAGCATCATGATAGAAGTTTTGATTTGCATTTTGGAATTGACTCGGAAGCGGTGCCGGTGACAGGCATCAGAAGTTTGCACAGCCAGAGATCTAGACCGAGATCCCACCGTGCGCGTGATTGCCAATGTATCGAAATCTTGGAGAAAACATAATAGTTAATTTAATTAGAAGGTTTGGACGCACCATCACAGCTGTGCGTTGTTATGATCAAAAATGTAGCATAGCACGTATTTGAAATTCACCATTGTCACATACGTGCGCATGTGGTTCATCCTGAGTCTGACGCCAGACCAGTTGACCATCGGACAAATACAAAGCGGGACTATCGCGCTGGCTAACGACTAAAAGGCTGTAGATCAGACAGCGAATGGATATAAATCGGTTATAGTGAATGGTCGTTGTGATATGATATGAAGGCAGCGTAAGACTTTATCGATTATCATTGATTGAACAGCATCAATCAACGACCCCCTAATACATACTAGGTCAGCAGAGCCTAGATCGGCGAGTACACAACGATCGAGGATATAGTACGCACCAGGACCCGGATCCAAGTTGTGTCCTGAAATACAACAAGCACAACGGATTCAAGTAATACAAATTGTACATGTGCGCAACGCGCATACCAATGCCACTGCCAATTACCACATAAATCGGTACTCCGAGTCCCGCGCGAGTTCACTCAGGTTGAAATGGAAAGCATGATAACCCCGAGTCGTCAAGCTCATGAAGATGGTGTGGTATTACATTTTGATTCCAGTCTCCATGCCTGAGCCCATGTCTGGAGATGCGCCGAATGTACAAGAGCCTTCTCCACCCTTATCGTGGATACAGCGCTCGTCTCTGCACTGTAGGTCTGTAATGTAGAGGATCAGCAGTGCGGAACACGTAGAACAAGAGTGAAAAGACTAACAATCGAAATAACAAACTCTCGCTCACCATTCGGCTCTGCACTCTCAATCACATTTCCGCAGTCCTTACTTGCATCGTACTCCTTCTCCTTTCCTTCCCTCAGCCTCTCGCACTTCTTATCCCTATCTCCCGCCCCCAACACGAGCCCACTTGACCACCCTCCTTCTGCTTCACGCATAACAGCCGTATATTCGTAAGCACCAGCTGCCGCGTCTTCATCTTCGTGAGACTTGTGGTGATCAGGGGACCTAGTTTACTACCATGACGCTTCGGTGACTGAACCTCAATGCACGGATAGACACATTCGGATGGTAAGAGAAGGCTCGACCTATGATGGTAAAGGATGAGGAAAGAGATCATTGATTAGGATCGTCTGGATAATTTGAGACATATTAACGACGCACCAATCTGCACTCGGACATGACCCATTACCCTATACTAGAGTCTGCGCGCGATAGCGTCCACACGATAAGTTGGTTCCAGCTTTTTCTCAGTATCTAAGTCAATCCTCGTCTTAACGTCAAAATCTGCTGCCACAGGATCGATGACGGGGCTCCCATCAGAAGAGCTGGAGCCTGAGCCTGTAAAGCAGGTGGCAGTGCGAAGCGCTAGCTGCCAAAGAGGAATAGCTAACCGATTAGCGGGATTGGATGCGCACGCACAACGCATAGAGAAGGTGATACTAACATAGGCTCCACTCGTTCTGAAAGGTTCAGTGTAAGCGTATGGTACCGGAGTGACGGACACCCAGTTTGATGAGGATGTCCTTCTCTGCGAGGGTAACGAGCATCTTGTCCTTTCGAATGAGATGATTCTTGTCAAGGATCTTGATAGCGTATTCCTGATCAGTTCGGATATATTATTCACGCATCACTTGAAGTGACATCAGTAGGGTGTGGGTTATACGCGATGCACACACCGTCGAGTAAGATCCTTCTCCAAGGGTGTCTTGAAAAGACATGTCTTGGGCTCCCAGTCTGCCATTTGCACTCTTCGCCCTACTTGCCTCTAGTGATCTCTTCCTACTCTCCTTTGTCTACTGTCGGGCTTGTAGATGGCCGGATACTCCGAGTTCACATTTGGAGGTCGAGATGGCATCACGGAGTAGCACTTCTGGACTGGGCGTTGGGAACCTGAGTGCGTGCTGGTCTTGGGCGGAAAGACTTTTGTGATTCAGATGGGATGTCAATTTCGGAGGATGATGCTACGACATATGCATTTCTGCTGAGGTTGGTGGGATCACTTGTACCATCCAAAAGTACCTTCTGTTGAACGACTCTTGATTATGTCATCCACTAATATATGGCAGGTGCATCGACTGATGCGGCAACTGCCGCTGCAGTGTTCCTAAATGGTGGTGAGCAGTGCGCATCAACTAGTACTGCTAATCACTGAAACCTCCAAGTACTTGTCCTCCAAACGAGTCATGGACTCGAGCGTGCTCTGATTCCTTATATATATATCCACGCTCCCAGAGTTACTGTCAGGCGATATCATCGAGATTCACAGTAAGCACTCCCGGTCTGCAAGTCGGGTTTCCCAAACAACTATCTTCCTTGTTACTAAACAACCTTTCACTGACGCAGTCAATGGCATCTTTCTTCGCGTTCTCGGTCCTCCATGGGATTTTTTTACCTGTCGCTCCCGAGGTCCTGATGTCTGATGCTCGACATAGTTGCTGTCAGTGAACCTGGCCCGCGGTAAACTTATTTTTAACTAGACCGTTTCGAAAGTCATATAGCATAGTACTCACGTTCAATTTCGTCATAATCACAGTTCTGCCTTGATGCGGTCAACGCTGTAGAGAACAGAACATATTTGAGCAACTGACAGCTGAGGTCCAGTCAGTCCAGTGACGCCTGTGTACAGCCCCACAGCTCGGGCATGTGCACGAGGATTGCCAGCTGAGCATGCTAACTTTTCGTTACGTGTAGTATACGAGTAGGGCGGGCATGGTCACGATTGTCATTGTGTTCGTAGCACATGTTGGAAATGAACTCGTATAATACTACGTGGTCTTTCAGTAATTATCTTGTGCATCAGATTGCAGACTCGCATTATAATACATACTTTAGTGGTGGATTTTCGTATGCATCTGAGAAACTAGACAGCCGTAGCAGCATACCGGTCAAGTTCGGAGCGTCGCAGCAAATAGCGCAGCAGTCGCGGCAGTGGCGCAGCATTTTCCTAGTGCCTTGTTACCAGGCATCCGGCGTTCATCGATGATATCATGGAGCTGGTTTCGTTGACACTCTTGGTTCTACGATGTCCATACTAGCTAGCCGCAGAGTACAGTCGTGGTATGACGAAGCGACTCGACTAATTGGATGAGGGTAGCCAGGCGCAGATGACCACTGATGCAGATGGGTGATGGCGAACTGCCTCGTGTCTGTGTCTTAGGCGGCTATGGAAATGAGGATGGTTAGCGTGGTCAAGCAACCTAAAAACGCACAACACACGCACCTTTAGAGAAAGACACCCACAGTCCCTCGGCCGTGCTCAACACCATCAACCTCCAGTAAAATGTCAGAGCTCATTCCAAGCACCACACCCATTCGAGCTTTTGAAGATCACGAGGACGCCGTAAGGGCAGTCGCAGTGTTCCCTGATAAACGACGAATGATTACGGGTTCGGACGACAATACACTTCGTCTTTGGGACTTGGAGACAGGCGTTGTGTTGAAGAAGATGGAAGGGCATGGCAGTGCGGTGTGGACATTGACGAGATCGCGGAATGGTAAAATAGTAGCAAGCACTGATTGGAAGGGAGAGGTCATCGCCTGGCACGGTGAAACTGGCGAATCCATCACAGACACAAGGGAATGCGTCGCGTATTGCACAGGCCACACAACAATATGGAGGACTCGGATGTCACTTGCGTGGACGCCCGATGGCAAACATCTTCTTTCAGGAGGAGGTGATTACATATTGGAGTGGGACACATCAACCTGGCAGCAGATTGGTCATCGCTGGGAAGGCCACACTAACACCATTAACGCCATTGCCATTCATCCCGCTGGCACCCTCGTCGCTTCTGCATCTCGTGACAAGCATGTCCATCTCTGGCGGCTCTCAGATCGGCGAACCATCGCCGTCTTCCAGCATTCATCCTACGCGGAAGGTATCACGTTCTCTGTGGACGGCAACCACATCCTCAGCGGAGGTCATGATAACAAGATCTCAGAATGGGCAGTACCTAGCGACATCAATTCAAAGGCGAGTTTCCATTTCTGACTCTCATTACGCAATTCGAACATCCTTCATACAGATCCTTGACATCACAACAGCCCGCGATGCATGTCTAACTGGGGATTTGTCTCTCGCTGAAGAGCTCCTCACCCAAGAGATCCACGCCAACGCCGACGACTTTACTTCATATGCCAATCGTTCCTTCGTCATGGCCCGCAAGCACAACTGGGACAACGCCCTTGAGGATGCAATCAAGGTGAGATGGACCCACCCATCATTGTCCTCTTATAAAACGCTAACTTTTGTCCGTGACATACTAGTCACTTAACATTAGACCATCGTTGATTGGCTTTATCTCCAAAGGCATCGCCTTTTGCGGAAAAGGTCACGTCCGGGAAGCAAGGGTAGCGTTCGACGTCGCATCCATGTTCACGAACCAAAATCTAGAAACCAACTAATTTCTTCTCTTGATCAAGGTACATCTAATTCGTCTCCCATGCTATCTGCTTCATCAGGTATTCCAGGCCATCGCACTCTTCAACGCAGATCAACACGAGGAAGCAATGCTGCTCATAAAATACCTGGATGCCGCTTGTCCGAATGTCGACCCTCTCGCGCGTCGTGTTGTGGAAGTATGTATCATGTGGCTACACTTGGTCATCGATCCTGATCTTTTCAACTCACACAATAGACATATCTACGTGTTCAACTCGGAATCGAAGCTTTCGATAGCGCGCGTCACGACGAAGCTGCTGATCACTTCACTGCCGCTGTTAACTCAGAAGCTTTCTCATCGAAATACCTTCATGTTCCATACCAGGACTTGACCGTGGTGCGTTGACATGATGCATACATAATGCTTTCCATAAACTAATGCTTTGTCCAGCTGTTCGGCTGGGATCTTAAGTACTTGTTGCTTACGACACACCAGCGACGGCGCCAGACTTTCCTTTCGGCAGGTAAACACGATGAAGCACTCAAAGCACATAAATACATGATGGACGCCATCGACGAGATTGCGAAAGCCAGCTGCCTCGATTGGTCCAATGGCGAGTTTCAGTGATGTCGCCCGAGGCTATCATACTCACTTGCATTTGACCCAGAATTCAAGCAACAATGTAGCGTGCTCTGCGCTGCCAACGGAAATGCCGCCCTCGCTGCCAGCGATTATGACAGAGCTATTGACATATACTCGGCGGTAATCGACTCAAACTCTGCATCTCACGTTGTCTTTGCAAATCGTAGCAAAGCAAAGTTGGGCAAAATGCTATGGATGGACGCGCTTCTCGATGCGCAGAAGGTGCGATGGGAATTATTGTCCCATAACCAATGCTCACTGTAGCGATACGCAGGTAATCGAACTCGACTCTTTGTCTTATCTTGGATACAATGTGAAGCGCGCAGCGCTTCATGGTGCGGAGCGCTATGATGAAGCGATTGAGACCTTCCAAACGACGCTCTCGATATTGGACAATGCACCTGATGTTCAGACACGAAGTAAGTCTCTGACAACGCATTCGTCGACATGTTTAACTCTTTCTCCAGAGTTGCACCAGCAGTATCTCAGACCTTCCGAAGTAGAACGTGCCATTCGACGGGTCATCGATGCCCAACTCGACGATGCTCCGCTGCGTTCACTCGACACCACCGCCGGCCTCTTATGTGATCGAGAGACACAGATAAACACCTTCAAAATGAGCACGCAGTATAAGGCGCTTGTGTCATCAACAATCACGCATGCAGACTTGCACATCGAGCACATCGAAGAAGTGGTGAAGAGATATTTGCAATATGCCATGCTGTCACACAGGTGGGAAGGGAAGGAGCCGCTGCTGCAGGATATCCAGGGCAAGTCCGTGTACGACTCGGAGTTGGATTCGATTGGCGGCATTACGAAGCTGCGGTCGTTCTGCAAAACTGCTCGCGATGCGGGGTATAACTGGGCATGGAGCGATACGTGCTGCATTGACAAGAGCAACGACGTCGAAGTCCAAGAATCGGTCAACTCCACGTTCGTATGGTATCATCATTCCGCGCTCACGATTGTCTACCTCTCTGATGTTCCGCCTTCGTCAAAGTCTGACGCACTGGCAACAAGCGCTTGGAACACGCGCGGATGGACGGTTCAGGAATTCATCGCTCCCAAAGTCGTTCTCTTTTATCAGAACAATTGGACTCTATATCGTAATGATCGTACTCCCAACCACAAGGATTCCGTCGCAATCATGCAGGAGATAAAGGGCGCAACGGGAATAGACCGACCAGCCGTTGCAGCCTTTCGTCCTAGTATGAATAGCTCTCGAGAAAAACTGCATTGGGCTTCGACCCGCGTCACCACACGCCAGGAAGACATCGCATACTCTTTATTTGGCATCTTTGGCGTCCGTCTACCTGTAGATTATGGCGAGAAGCAGGACAAGGCTCTCGGGCGGCTCCTGCAGGAGATCGTGGCTCGGTCGGGCGACATCAGTAGTCTGGATTGGGTCGGAGAATCATCAGACTTCAACAGCTGTCTACCAGCCTCCATCACTTCATACAAAGCTCCGCCATGCGAGCTACCACCCTTACCCGAAGATGACCTTCAGTCATCGGTTTCTTTGTTACGACAAACGGGGGTTGCCGATTTCGCTTCAAACTTTTATACTCGGCTTCAGAACGCGAGCGCCCCTCGCTTCGCGGCACAAAGACTGCATCTACCCTGTATTGCATTCAATGTCACGGAAGTTAGACGCCGGATGGGCAGTCCAACTCCGGAAAGTCATCTCACGTATGAGGTGAAGGCAGACGGACTTCACGACTTGCTTATCACCACCGGAGAGACCCTGGTTAAATTCTGGCCGGCAAGGCCCATCGAGCAACGATTTTTCCTCGTCCGTCCCTGGGATCGGTCTCTTCTGGAGCTACCTGACTTCACAGAATTTCCAGAACCGTCTGACTATGGAGATGATACGGAGGGCGAGGAGGATTATGGGACGCCGCCTTCTTCTCCGTCGGACGACTGGTCTAGCGGTTCTCCTGTAAAACAGGGGATATCTGACTTAGAATCACGAGCATTGCGGTTGCTTGTTCGCCTTGGACAGCCTTTCGGCGCATTTTTGCTAGCGCAGCAGCGCAGTGGAGAATACAAGAGGATTGCGACAGATCATGATATCATTGGGCAAGTCCAGGACGTGGTCTCTGTTGGAGACTTGATGGACATCAGGACCATAGAAATATTGTAGTCGTATGTTTTTGTTTCAAAGTTTTTGCACTACTTTAAAGATGATACCATACAGCTGCAGCATACCTGTCACACACGTACGTTAGATGTGGATGCATCGTTTTGGTCTCTCGCATCACTCGGATTGCCAAGAACTCGCTTCAAAAGCCTGGAACGAATCATCCTTCTCCTCAGCACCAGGTTTCCCTTCCTCCGGACGATTTATGCTTCGATTTCCTTTACTACATACACGCTCATCATACATGGGAATAGGAATTGGACTATTCTCCTGCATGGGGATTTGCAGGCCAACGCATGCAATGGACTGCAAGCATGGAAAGATTGCCAATGCGCATGCGCCATGAATGTACCAGTAACTGAATCAACACCTCCCGTGAGTCAAAGTTTCGGGTATAGGTTGCTCTACAGATCTAACTTTTCATAGTACACATATCGATCCACATACGACGCGGTGACTTTAGCCAGCAATGTGAGGAGTTTCCTGTCAGATGTTAGGACGTTGGGTGGGCAGCTTACGCAGCAGAGCGCACAGAAGATATCTATGGAAAATGGTGAGGCGATTAGATGTCATGATTTCATTCCGACGCTAAAAGTTGTGGCTGTTACCAGGCATCTGGTGTTCATCGATGCTGTCAGTCAGTCGAATGAAGCTGGTTTCATTGGCACTTGTGGTCCTACGACGTCCACGCTAGCTAGCCTTAGAGTACAGTCGTGGCATGACGGAGCGACTCGGCTCATTAGATGGGGGTGGCTGGGCGTGGATGATGCTGATTGGAATGCTGGAATCGAGACTACACTGCGCTTTACAAATTATTGGCTTGTATTTCGTATTGACGATGCGCATAATGGTCGCTCTCGGGCTTGAATGAACCGCAGGCAAAAATAAGCTTAATTGTAACATGGTCAGACCGCCGCCACGCATAACCGTTACACCAAGAGGTGAAATACTGACAGCTTAGCTTTCAGTATCAGCGACGGTATATGTACTGATTATGAGAACTCAGGTAAGCCAGCGTGCTTACATTAATCTTCTTGGTACGTGGGACTGGAAACTTTCCCTTCCTGACGGAGATCAACGCTCACCAATCAAAACGCACCATAAACCTGCAGATCCTTTATACTAGTCTACGGCGAGCCGTGCTAAGGTGAGACGTAAGACTTGAGCTTGAAAGTTTGTTGAAGAGATGTGATACTCACTTTATGTCTCGGTAGGGCTTGAAACTGTGAAGACAAATGTCGGACGCGTGTAGCCAGTATAGTCGGTTATCACTGACTGGGAGCATTCTTGCTGAAACGGTGATGGCCAACTGACTCGTGCCTTGGGCTTCTATTGGAAACGAGGAAGGTTAGCGTGGTGAAGTAATATAAAACCGCACAATACACGCACCTCTGTAACTTAGAGAAAGACACCCGCGTCCCTCGGCCGTGCTCAACAGCATCAACGTCCAGTAAGATGTCACAGGTCATTGCAAGCACTACACCCATTCGAACTTTTGAAGATCACGAGGAGCGGATAACCACAGTTGCAGTGTTCCCCGACAAACGACGAATGATTACGGGCTCGACGGACAAGACACTTCGCCTTTGGGACTTGGAGACAGGCGTTGTATTGAAGAAGATGGAAGGTCATGGCAATTGGGTGTGGGCGATAGCGATATCGCGAAATGGTAAAATCATAGCAAACGGTGATTGGAGCGGAGAGATCATCGCCTGGCACGGAGAAAGCGAAACCATCACCCAACCATCAAAGCCCACTCCAAAAAGATCAGCTCGGTGGATTTTTCTGCGGATGGTACGGTGCTAGCCACTGGTTCATATGATGGCACGGTGAAGTTTTGGAGTACCAAAACGTGGCAGATGCAAGGTCATCCAATCGAGTGCGATGGTTATGGTGTCTACTGCGTTCGATATTCGCCTTCTGGTGAACTTCTTGCCATCGCAACAGACGTGAACATCCAAATTTATAATCCAGGCTCAAGAGAACGCGTCGCATCTTTGACAGGTCACAATGATGGATGGAAGACATTACTCGTGTGGACGCCCGATGGCACACGCCTTCTTTCAGGAGGCAGTAAATACATACAAGAGTGGGACACATCAACCTCGCAGCAGGTTGGTCATCGCTGGGAAGGCCACACCGACGCTATCAACGCCATTGCCATTCATCCCGCTGGCACCCTCGTCGCCTCTGCATCCAACGACGGCCATGTCCGTCTCTGGCGGCTCTCACATCAACGAATCATCGCCGTCTTCCAGCTTTCATCCGCCACGACATGTCTCGCGTTCTCTATAGACGGCAAGCACATCCTCAGCGGAGGTGAAGACAATAAAATCTCGGAATGGGCAGTACAACGTTCAAAGGTGAGTTTCTATTTCTCATTATCATTACGCAATTCGAGCATCTTTCGTACAGATCCTTGATATCACAACAGCCCGCGATGAATGTCTGACTGGGAACTTGTCTATCGCTGAAGAGCTCCTCACCAAAAAGATCCACGCCAACGCCAATGACTTTACTTCATATGCCAATCGTTCATTTGTCATGGCCCGGAAGCACGACTTGGACAACGCCCTTGAGGATGCAATCAAGGTGAGATGGACCCGCCCATAATTGTCATGATACAGAAGGCTAACATTCATCCGTGACATAGTCAATCAACGTCAAACCATCATTGGTTGGCTTTATCTCGAAAGGCATCGCCCTCTGCGGAAAAGGTCACGTCCGAGAAGCAAGAGTAGCATTCGACGTCGCATCCATGTTCACGAACCAAGATTCAGAAACCAACCAATTTCTTCTCCTGATCAGGGTGCATTCAATTCGTCCCCCATGCTATCTGCTTCATCCAGCATTCTAGGCCATCGCACTGTTCAACGCAGATCAACGCGAGGAAGCAATGCTGCTCATAGAAAACCTGGCCGTCGCTTGTCCGAATGTCGATCCTCTTGCGCGTCGTGTCGTGGAAGTGAGCGTCATGTGGCCACGCTCGGCCATCAATCCTGATATTCTCAACTCGCACAATAGACGTATCTACGTGTTCAGCTCGGGATCAAAGCCTCGCGTCATGACGAAGCTACTGATCACTTCGCTGCCGCTGTCATCTCCACTGCATTCTCGTCGAAATATATTCATTTGATATATGAGGACTTGACTGCGGCGTGTCAAGATGATACGTACGTAATGCTTTTTATAACCTAGCGTTTTGTCCAGCTCTTCGGTTGGGATCTCGAGCCATTGCTGCTAACTACGCACCAGAAACGGTGCCAGGCATTTCTTTCGGCAGGTAAACTCGACGAAGCCCGCGAAGCACGCACATACATGATGGACGCCATCGACAGCATTGCGAAGGCCAGCTGTCTTGATTGGTCCGATGGCAAGTCTTCCGTGATGTCATCCGCGACTATCATGCTCACCCGTATATCACTCAGAGTTTAAGGAGAAATGCAGCGCGCTCGCTGCAGATAACAACCGTATTCTTGGCGTATGTACCTCGTTCCTCACCTCTTTCGCTACTGACTATCATGCAGGCAGAGATCCCTGGGCAAGAGCAAGATGGCTATGATGCTGAACCCAATTTGTTCTATGGAACGCATCAAGTTTGCGCAAGAGCGTACCCTCTTGTTCTCTCTCACATAGTTCATTACAGTATTCTCAGATTTCCCGGCCAAGACTTCAACAGCGAGCTGGGCGCCTTGGGCGCCTCAAAAGACTGAGGCTCGCTATGACGAGGAGGCTTCAGTCAGTTCCTACATCTGCGCCACCCGCCGCCGCCACCACCGCCTTCAAAACTCACATACGATGCCTATTTACCCTACCACTCCATCATGCAACGCCACCTGCTGTCGACGTTCCTTATGCCCAAGGTCGACAGGTGCGCTCGCTTATTTTGTCATGACTGTTTCTTGGGCGTCTCATTCAAATCTACAGCGTAATGCTGCAGCGGGTGCTCCTGGGAGTGAGCACTCCTTGATACCTGATGAAGACCCTCCTTCACAGGATCCCAATACACAACAGCAACGTCAACCAGCAGCAGTTCAGTTAGACACTAGCGAACGCGGAGGCGGCCCGTCCTAAGGGAGTAAACTCCGTCCACCCTGGGGGCAGAATTCCATCTTATGTCAGCAATTGCCTCGTTCGTCCACTTACCTTAGGGTTAGGTTCTCTATTTTTCGGTAGGCTGGGTTTTCAATTGTTTGGGCCTTTCTCACGCTTGGTCTTTTCCCTAATATTCTGAGTCAGGGAGAGCGGGTCACCCTAGGGCGGCGCGCTATCAGGCGCACGCCTAGTGCCACGTCAGTCCTGCGGATGCATCATGCGTGAAAAAGTCCGGTTAACAGCGCTGCTCAACGCGCCTTTCAAGGGAGACGAGCTACCGCTTCGCGCCGTGGAACGTGCTAATGTAGGTAGCATGCCAGGAGAGGTGGGAGCGAGCTGCGGAGGGCGCGGCGCGCAGATTTGTAGGTAATCGAGCGGTCCAGGCATCGATGCGCAAGGCCGATGAAGAGGATAAGCGCGCTGGCGCGAGTGAATGGCAAACGTCCTTTATATCTTACGATCCCCTACCAGACTTCCGTGAATACGCACCATCTTTCGCATCGCCGTTGCCAATTTGTCTGCAGACGTCACTTCTGTCGAGTCTAGATCTGAGCGCTTGGCCAGGAAGGCTGACGTACGTCGCGCGGCTGTAAATATTTAGCCAAAGATGTAGGCGGCAGTACGTATTTAATATTTAATGCTAATGTCTATTATTCGCGTCTGCAAAGCTTATGTAACGCCCAATGCCAAACCTCAACCGCCATCGTCCTATTAGTATTTCAGAGTTGACTTTTGCCTTTCGTCTCGCTGGTCATCCGCATTTATTTGCTGCGTCACTTATGCGAACAGTTCAGTCCCTCGAGGGTAGATCTGCGTGAGATCTGGCGCACTACAAGGCAGATCTGCGTGAGATCTTGTGAGCCCAGCATCTGTTTGCTGCGACGCGCATGCATTGCGATGCATCAGTTGGGCACGACCCGCAACTTCAATTCAAGATACTTGGACGCGGAATCCCTCCCGTCACGTCCAATCACACCGAAAGGGCGCACGGCTTACGCTTCGAGCGCTGAAAGAGCAGTCGCTTCAAGTTCTGGTTGCGGGTCATTGCGCCTTGACGGTGCATCTGCGCATTCATCTCCTAGTCCAGCGTCGTTCTCAGCACCGCTCCGTCATCGTCGCAAATGAGTCCAGTCGGGATCGGCGAACTACTGCCGAGGGGGCGGTTGAGCGTAGTAAACCGAACGAGCCAAGCGGACGGCTTCTGTAACCCCCGAGCCGCAGCCGCTCCCAGCGCCTCTGGATAGTCTGCGACATCAGTTCATATTTCAACTGCAGAGCTTCGCCCAGCGTCTAACGTTGCGCCCTGCTGTCAGCGACGAACAAACAGGAATTCGCGTTACATATGGATGACATTTGGGTTTGATATCGTACGGACGTCGTGCGTACATAATACGTACATCCGCGGGCATTGGATGAAAAATTAGCTTCAGCGCTGTTAACGTCGTTATTCAGTGCTATTCAGCGTGCCTCGTTGTCAAACCTAGCCTCTCCTGCAGGTTCCGCACCATCATCCACGCTTACGTCTTCATCTTCCGTGCGTCCCAGGCCGCGCACAGTCCAAAATTGCCTTGCTGCAGGATGTCGGAAGGCATGAACGTCAGCGCTTAACTTGACCCATCCCTTCGCATTAGTTTCCCTGAGTTTGCGTATGATCTTCTCTGCTGCAGTGCGAAGCTCCTCGAAGTGGATTGATCCAGGGGGCTGAGCCAGTATCACCGGTTGGAACGTGCCGTCGGCCCACTCTTCGATAGCTAATATGATCTGAAGTAAACGTTAGGTTGCCCGAGAAAATAGCGTCTTCTGCACTTACAAAAGCTACGCTGCGAGCTATATCGGCAGGCAGATACCCGCCCGGAGGTGGTGTTGTGATAGAGTTCCCTGGCGGGTTTGGTCCAAACAGAACGGCGCTTGACACTTGAATTAGTGCAGCGTCACCAATCTCAGAAGTAAACGCCTAAAGATAAGTTAGTTTGGGCTGCTAGTGCATGAAATCCCTTACCACGATATGACTGTTTATGTACGGAGCATCTTCGAGGACAGTCTGAGCAGTTATCTTGATCCCAGAAGTATCACCGCATAGACCGTATTGTTGCAGTACGGTCTGTCTAGCAACGGAGAACGCGTAGTGGTGGTGTTTGCAGGTCGGAAATAAAGGGAGCCTAGCCACGATATCCTGCCAGCTTTCTTCAGCTGCGCCGAGTCCATAAGCAGCTTGCAGCGCTTTGCTCATGGTGATGTAGCGCTTTGCATTTTCGTGCGTCATTCCCAAGGCAGCTGGGGCGGAGTAGACTCGTCCATAGTGCGTATCTCCAGTCTGCTGGGTATGCTGGGCTTGTCCGTCCACCGCAGACGTTCCAGTCAGGCTATCCAAAAGCTCTGGAAAGTGGCGATGAAACACTGCAGTGATGATGCGTCGCAGGGCAGTGCAAGTGAGCCGAAATGGGAGTGAGGCGGTGGCTAGCTGAAGGGCCTTATTGATGTCACTTCCATTCCAGAATTGCGGGAGATCTCGCTCTGGCCGGTGCTGCGGAAGTGCTCGGGCAAAGACGTGGGTATCTTGGTACATAGCGTCGCACCCAAGGTCCCTGAGAAGCATTTGTATAATGGGCCGAATAACTCCAAGGTAAAATAGAAACGGCCGAGCAAGAGCTTGAGGAAAGAGCCAGAGACGCTCTTGGACGCTTTTGCCTCGCTGCTTTGAAACTGGGTTGCCGAGAGCCGGTAAGCCGTTGATGATGAAGAGGTTACGGGCTTTATCAGTAACTGGGCATTGGTCCAGTAACATAGAATGAAGCTGGAAACCGCGAGGAGGAACTCCGCATGTCAAGAAAAATCCAGCTATGATTAGAGGCACGACGTCATCATCCCATTGCTTGAGCCATTGACGAGCTGCTTTCTTGTCTTTTATCACGCCTGGCGTTAGGATGCAGGCGCCGGCAGTTGAGACGACCTTCGCTAGTAGACTTTTGTTGCGCGCCTGCTTAAATATCGACCTTTGCTCCAGAAGGTTGTCCGTGAATAGACTTGTGTCGAATTCATAATAGAGATTGTGAATGCGGCTTGGAAGATTAAGCAGAACGTTCGAATCTAACTGCGTGAGAAGGGCGTGCGCGCAATTTGCAAGCTGTAAGAGATGAAATGTTTGGGGCTGGCGGTCCCCGTCTTCCATAGTGAGACTTCGACCGTCCTCACTAAAAACAAATCCAAATTTAAGACACTCTCTACCTGCCGCCTGGCTAATTGCATACCAGACGCCCTTGAATCTATCGAAAGGCGTCGAATAGCCAGGGTGGACGCCAGCCATTGGCTTCAGGAAGCGTACCTCCTCAGAAATGATTCTAGCCAATGAAAAGAAAGAAAGATTAGATACGACGCAATTCTGAAGTCAATGCACCTACGCCAGCAGATCTGACGATCCAATACTTTTCTTTTTTGCGATTCCAAAGTCATGTAACGAGCCGTTGATGATCTCCATAAAGGTTCCTAAAAAGAAATGGTGTTATTACCATACGACGCCTCTGCAAAGGCCTACCTTCTGTTTCACCCTCTATACGCGGCAGGCATCTATCGCCCGTCTCACTATCCGAGTCGCTCTCATCAGAAAACAACTCAAACCTTGAGTTGGCCTCGGCCTCAACATCTTCGCCCTCCTCGTATTCACTGTCGTCGCTGGACAGGTCGTCGCTAAACAGGTCATCGACCGAGCACTCTTCAAATCGCTGTTCAGCCGCAAGTGACGGCTGGGCTGTTTCCTCCATCCAGCTGGCATTGTCAAATGGGGTAAATTTTGCCATACTACCGCTCTGCAGCCGGGAAAACTGAGCTATGACGGCGTAGAAGTTGTGGGCCAATCGGGCGCAATCTCCAATGAGGGGGCTAGCCAGTCGAAATAGGTCCTTGCCTCGAATGGATGATAGGAATAAGGCTTGGTCGGTGGGACATTCCATGATGCTGTTGGTCTTGATTTCGTGTCTGACTAGTACAACTACTAAGTCTTGGACGAGTTCCAAGAGAGTGGTGGAGCTGAGAGTTTCAGCGGTTATGATGTATTGATAAAGGGATTTTGCGGCCATAAATTGCGCTGCATTTCCTGTCACAGTGAATGTACCGAGAGACAGCTTAGCTGGCAGAGACTTGTTTGCGCTGGGGGCATTGGCTTTTCTGCGTGTCTTGAAATGTATAAAGCGCACTAGCATACAAATGGTGCGGACCATAGGCGCCCCGTACGTAACGTAGCTCTTAGCTGAGATAAACCTATACTTCGCATGCGTCCTGGGGCAATGATACTTGAGTTGAACAGGGCAAAATCGTACCATGAAATATAACTTACTGAAAAGTCAGAGCGCTTCGAATGTTTGGATGACACGACTCAACAAACTGATTGGCATCCTTGAGGTAGCCCTTATACAATCGGTGAACCTCTAGGAGTCCACGTTCCAAGCGTGCTTGCCTCTCAGACAAATGCAGGATGTGATACTCGTTACTAGTAGGTAACTTGACGAGCGCTTGGAGCTTAGCAGTATCCGCCTGCAAGCTTTGCGCATAATCCAGCCACTTTATATCTCTGAGGAATGAAGCTTCCTTAGGTGCGGTTGCTCCTAGGCGGTTAATAGGTGCATCGGGAGCACTTGTAGCCAAGGGGGTGTCAGGCGGAGACCACGTCTCTGGTAAGACGACAACGATTGATGTGAGAGGATCTTTGCTGTCCACGACCATCAGATATGGGCGGATGATAAAACGGCCTTCAAAGAATGCAGGGGCGTCGCCTAAGTCAGCCCTGTGCGAGCGGCTCCAGTGCTGCATAACGTGTCGCTGCTTTCGTTTGTTTGTGCCATGCAGCGTCGCTCTAAACCACTCAGGGCAGTTTGGGGCGGGACATTTGAAACTAAAAATGGCCTCGAGGCCTGGGATGAGGTCAGGCACGGCGCTAGGCAATGGAATGACGTCCATATCGGACGGCACGCAGTGGCTCTCGAGAATATGCGCTATTGCAACCTTGTAATTCTTCTCAAGACGTGTGCTGCAAGCCTTTTTGTGGTCCGGGAGTCTTATATGTTGCAGTAATCTCTTTGGTGGAATGACCCTTTGGTGGATGCTGCAAATAAAACCATAGCAGGTAAACGCAATCCCAAAGATGGATAGGAGTGGACAATTAGAGGCTAGAGGAGCCGGGAATGGCATATCTTTTAAGACGTGGCTTGAATCTGGGCAGTGCAGCTCGTGAAGTCGGACAACTGAGGGAACATCTGGGATTGGGTTCTTAGTAGGTTCCTGGATCGCTGAGTGTAGCCGTTTCCGTAACCTTGAATGCTCTGATTCATCATGTAGAATGCCGCGGGGCCGTTTCCGCACAAGAGCAACCTCCGTTTCATCACCCATGGTGGATAGTAGTAGCGAAGGCAAGGCGGTAGTGCTTGATAGTGAGCGGGGCGACAATCTGTATCGCTGCTGCCGTAGTAAGGGAGTGATCGGGCTTCTGGTAACCAGTTGGGTCTTATTCGGTTCTCCTGAGTTTCCCACGCGTGGTACTGGTGCGAGTACCGACGCAAGCATGGTACCGGTGCAAGTACCGACGCAGATACTCTAGTTATGTCATGGCTCGGCTCGACCCGGCTCGGACTTGGCTTTGATCGGCTACACCTGAAGTTCAGCTATCTTTGTGAGTTGAACCACATTGTCCGGCTTGGTTTGACTTACTAGTCACATGAGTTGGCTACAAGTCATTTCTCCCGAAATATCAACTTGAGCCGGTTCAGTCAGCTTTAGTCATGTGGAAGTCGAACAACTTTCTGTCTGTGCCATCGACCGTGGCACGCACCACTGCTGTATTATTTAGTCCTGTCACATAGCATGTTGAATAAGGCCCTGAGTCGAATCAATGATAGATTCAGGCTGGAGAATATCTTGGGGTTGGGCTCATATGGTACGTTCATTGTTTGTATGATATTGATTCATATTCAAATATATTATTAGCTGTTGTATACCATGCACAGAACTTCCTCAATGATGATGTTGTTGCTATTAAACTTGAACCAGTCACCGATAACCCATCTTCTGTGGAGTGTGAGTACAACATTCTAAAGCAACTTGAAGGTGGTGTTGGAATCCCCCAAGCCCTTTGGTTTGGCAGGGAGTCAACATATCATCCTTAGCTCTCCACCTCCTTGGTCCATCACTGCACAAGCTCTTCCTCACATGCAACCATAAATTCACCCTTCAAACTGTTGTGAACTTAGGGGATCAGCTGGTACTTAGGTTCAGATTTGTTGTGAGCTGCAGCTACTAACCTATTTTCCAGTTGTTGCGTCTTGAGTACATCCACTCACATGGCTTTGTTCATGGCGATATCAAACCGCATAACATTTTGGTGGACAACTTGAAGTAAATCACATATGTCATTGATTTTGGTATCGTGAAGAAGTACTGGAATGCTGCAACTAAATCTCACATCCTGTTTTGCTGAGGTCAACATCTCACAGGCACCCCCGCCTTTGCTTCCATCAACAATCACTTGAGATTGGAGCAGGGTCGTCATGATGATCTGGAATCACTTGCTTACATGCTAATATATTTCTTGCATGGCTCCCTTCCATGGCTACATAGTGACCATGAGAAGCTTTCCAGCTCCTTGATACTCGAACACAAAGTGGATACCACGGTCCACCATCGATGATTTATGTGATGGAATTCCTGCAGCATTTGCAAATATTCTCATCTACTCACACTCTCTTTCATTCTCAGAGGATCCGGATTATGACCATCTCCGTTCTTTACTTCACGATCTTCGCACTGCAGGGCCTGCATCAGCTATGCACTCTTTGAATTTCAATTGTCATATCACATCTTCCCCTCACCATCCTCAAGTCTCTGAATCGGTGAGCCTATGTCTGCCAAAGGCAATGCCTCTTCGTAGATCAACTCATGTGTAAGTGTTTTCATTTATTCTTATGCAGCACTCATCATTTATGACCTTATCGTTTGCAAGGTTATGTCCATGCAATGGTACCCTAACGCCTGCAACTACTCCCACTTTGTGTCATCAAATGAAAAAACGCATTATATAGCCCAATATTTTCTCAGTACTACTAATCTGCGCAGTGTGCATGTTTGTACAGATGTTGATTAATAGTATCTACGTATTTGTATCCATGGTCTGTGTGCATATGCTGTGTAATTCCAGTGTTAACTCCCACAATGCACACTGCAGCCTTGCATTGGGAGAATTACCTCAATTTCGCCCATTGAACTCACATCTTCTGCTTGAGGCTTGATCATTCCTTCGAGAATCAGAACTATGGCTGTATTCAATTAGCTGGTCTTTCCCGATTGTCAGCAGGGTTCAACTCTAATATCATGTTAATAACATTCCTTCACACGTTCTCCTCATGGAAATTCCCACCTACATTCAAGATTCGGTGGCCATGATCTGGATCATCTGGTTGATACAGTGAGGATGAGTTGTGATGCTGTGAAGTGCAACGCTCAGGGATAAGGTGATTTGTGCATCGGGGTCTTACAGAATAAAAGTATATAGATAGGTGAGTCTCTTGTTGCATCTCCCAGCTTCAGCACCACTGATATGAATCATTGTGGCTATCGTCAACAAAACACCAATATCCCCCAGGTTGAGGTCACCCCTGCTACTCCCATACTTGTTGCTGCTGCTGCAACTACCACTGCAGCAGCTACAATTGCCACTACCCTCCAGCTACCGATCTCATACAGTATTTTCATATCTTGCAGACCGCCCAAGGATAAATTTTGTTCACATCTGACGTCTGGTCCGATTCTAAGCTTCATTCCTTCCTTGTTGTGACTGCGCATTGGATTGCAAAAGGAAGCGGGAACGCAACACTTGTTTTGAAGGCCACTCTAATTGCTTTTCATCACATTCCTGGTAGTCATACAGGGAAGGCACTCGCCTCAAAAATATTGGAGCTGATTGATCGTGCTGAAGTGAAACATAATGTTAGTGTCTTGTTATACTGTATCATATGCCCTGACTTCATCTAGATCGGACACTTTACCTTGGACAACACTAGCAACAACAGGACCGCAATGGACGAACTCTTGCAACTTTTGCAGAAAGATGGGATTGAATTTGATGCGGTTGATCACTGAATCCCATGTTTCCCTCACATAGTGAATATATGTGTCCAACACATCCTCAATGAATATTCTACTGCAGACTTTTCACATTTGGCTGATACTTTTGTAGCTGGCCCTTACACTTTTAGCAAGGTGCAGTACATTGACACTCTGCAAAATAACATTATCGATCGGGCCAGAAATATTGTCCGCATAATTCGTGCATCAGGCCAGCATCGTGATAGTTTTCGAGCTGCCATCGCTTCTGGTAATGCAGAGGAATGGTTTGTAAATGACATGAATGAGCATATGGCCCTTCCAACAGTCGAATTGCTATGTGACGAGCCTACTCGTTGGGATTCAACATACATTATGTTCAATCATTTGAGAAGGCTACGACAGGTAATGTTTCATCTCATTAATTCTCACATAGCCTAACGGTTTCCCAGGCTATCGACCATTGGATCAATCTTCCTGCTTAATGCAGCATAGTGCATTATAAACTGAGCCCCATGGATTGGCAAGTCCTGTAGGATCTTGAGGTTATTCTAGAGGTATGTTCTAATATGTCCGACACCCATATCATATTTACTATTCTACATTAGGCACAGCACCATGCTCAGCAATGCATGTCCGGCAAAACCAGTCCTCTACTGGGTAGCACCATTCCGGCCTTTGAAGGGCTGATCCAAAGATGGAAGCTTGTAGCAGACCTTGTCCCACACTGTGCGCCTTTGGTCGCCATAGGTTTAACATGGGCAGCTAAGTATGATGATTGAATGAGTCTCACAGGAGCGTATGCTGTTGCAATGTGTAAGTCCCACGTGTTTTGATCAAGGTGAACTCTAATGATTGTGTATAGTTGTCCATCCCACAAGACGTATGTCATGGATGAACGAACATTGGTCAGTCTCACGAATCACAGAGGCTAAAGACTATATTCTCAAACTGGTACGTCTGCCTAACAATAACAACAGCAAGCTTTGGGCTTATATGTCTTACAGATGCGGAATAAGAGGGCGACAAATGACTCTGCAGAGTCCGATCAGTTGATTCGTCGGCCACGTCCTGCAACACTAGGCTCGATGATCTATGGACTTCCTGAGATAGACCTACTGCCGCGTCGCCAGGGTCACCGCCCCCAATTAGCTGAAGACAAATTCAATGCTTATAGCACAGGCATTCTTAGCCATACAGGAACAGATATACTATCTTGTTGGACGGTAAGATATCTGTCTCTATTACATGTTTTGTTGGTGACAAGGACTAGGTTTCGGAGCCAATATTTCCAACACTCTTCAAAATTGCAATGGATTTCCTACTAATCCAAGCCTCTGCTGTTCCATGCGAGCGCATATTCTCCTCCAGCAGTGACACACTTACCAAGAAGCACCATCGTCTCAGCCCATACTTGATAGAAGCCCTACAGATAGTCAAATTCGTACTGAAAAAGGAGTGACTTCACTTAACCAAGGGTTGGGCAGCGTCCCAAAAGGACATGGAGTATGATTTGATGTGTGCTATAGGCTCTGTGAGCTGTGAAGATCTCTTACCATCTAGTTCTGGTGATCTACTGATATCCGCTATCAGTGGAACTACATCTGGCAGCCATGATTATGAGGCTCTTCTTAGAGTCATCGCAGAGGATGAATGTGACGATGTTCCAGATGATATCGCAGACATATCTATTCCTGCTTCTTAATTCTTGCTTGTTTCCTACTACTTTGACTGTTCCCTTCATCTTACTCACGCCGCTGCTGCTTTTGTCATTAAACTAACCTTGACTATTGATTTATATTTCTCCTCAATGTTCTCATCTTACTAACTGCAGGAAAGATGTCAGCAGTGACTGCGCAACTGGTTTTAGCATTTACTGTCTGACCATCAAACTCACCCTAGATGAGCTTCTAGGTGAGTACAATGGCAAATGTGAGAGCTAAACTTCTCCTCAACTTTATCACCCATGCTAACTGCGTAAACTGCAGGAAAGATGTCAGTAGTGACTGTGTAACTGGTTTTAGCATTTACCGTCCGACCATTAAACTCACCCTAAATGAGTTTTTAGGTGAGTACAATGGCAAAACCTCAAAGGTAAGCATTTAACTCCATTGCCATTACAGTTGTTGAATCACTGTTAGTTGTTGCCCACCTTTTGCAGATCATGAGTCTGTCAACCCTCCTTCAAACTGGAGTGACCCTGCTCCAAGTCATTACCCACCATTAGCAGATTGTGAGTTCATCGACCCTCCTTCGAACTCTAGTTACGCTGATCTGAGTCATTGCTCACCATTAGCAGATTGTAAGTCTGTCAACCCTCCTTCAAGCATGAGCCACGCTGATCTGAGGCATTGCCCACTGTTTGCAGATCATAAGTCTGTCGACCCTCCTTCAAGCACGAGCCATGCTGCTCTGAGTCGTTGCATATGGTGAGTCTGTCATTTTCATTTTCGCCAGCAACAACATTAATCCATGTCTCAATCACATTGCGCAAACGTCTATTGAAGTACCATCCCCACCTGCATCTCCGACTTGTTTGAACGTTCCTTTCCCCTTCTCGACTCATCTGAACAATCCTGTCCCCTTCTCTACTCGTCCAAATGATCCTTTCCCCTTCTCCTTGTATTTCAGCTAGGGAATGACAGGGGTATACCCATGGGTATCTGTGGTGATACCCCCACCCACACCCACCAAAAACCCACACCCACACTGGTGGGTGTGGGTTTATTCATGGGTACCAGGAATAGCTACCCATACCCACAGCCATAGAGGGTATACCCATGGGTATGACATGAATGATTGGTACTACACACTTAGATATCTTAATGAGTGTTGTAGTAGTACTGGAGACAAATATACTGCTAGTCTCACCTTGTTAATTGGCAGCCATTTGAGAGAGATATAAGCTAAATAAAAACCCAACATCAGTAAGTCTCTGAAAAATGCAAAAATCAAAGTTGATATTATCCTTGTAGTACTAGTTGAGACAAGTCTGTTGTGCCTCTTATTTTGTTAATCAGTAGTAATGTGAGCAAAATAAAAATACATATTGATGAGTTTGGCCAAACACAAGTTGTTATTATCATTATGTATCTTGATGAAAATTGTAGTGCTATTTAAGGTGAGTCTATGGCTAGTTTATCTTATCAATTAGTTGACATATCAGTAACATAGGGATTGAACACTACTGAACCAAAGTTCAAAGTTATGTTTCTATAGTCTACAAGTAACATAGTAAATGGAATCAACATAGATGACAAAGATAGTATTATTGAAAATGAAGTTGTTGGCCATTCAACCTAGGCATACCATTCACTGAGACCACTACTAGCATATTTGACAAAGTTGAATCGCATATCACAGTGCAAAGATAATTTTTTTGCCTACATACCCACTGTGTGGGTGTGGGTAGGGGTGTGGGTATCCTAAGTGCCTACCCCCACCCATACCCCTGTGTACCCACACCCACGACCCACAGTGGGTTATAGATACCCATGACATTGCCTAATTTCAGCTACTCTCTCAACTCCCCGCCACCTTACAATAGGTCTCTCCATGTTTGGCGCTGATGCACGCTGTGCTCGTAATCTTCGTGCACAAGTAGCACTACCATACAACTAGATACTTCTTTTAGTTTTTGATTAATTGTTATTGAAATCACTTACTTTGTCTTGTGGATCCATGAATATGAATGATGTGACTTGTAAATGTGAAGTGCGTTGTGAATTGCTGTGATCAACACCTGCTTTCCTAAGTTTCTCTGGTGGTTCTTGAGACTAAAGTTCTGAATTCTAAAATCTATTTTTAGCTTATAATTTAAAAATATATTTGAGTTAGTTTAAGCCCTTAAGTTGACTTAGCTGTAACTAATCAAGCTGAGCCGGACCGTAATTTTATAAGCCGTAACCACTTGTCAACTCAGCTATTTATAGCTCGGGCCGCAGCTAGAACCAGCAACAAGCCAGAGCTGCGGCAACACTAAGATACTCCATTACTAGCTACTTACGCCTGAATGAATGTCACTTATATACTAGCTTGAAATTGATTTTTTGACAATTTTTCTCCCACAGCAATGTTTATCGGTTCTTTTTCCACCAAGAACATAGGGCGAAGTCGCCAAATAGAGATAGTCACCCATCCGGATCATGTTGTGGTGGCTAGACTTGTTGTGCTCTGCACAGGACACCACGTTGGCTCTGTGTTCTGCACTGATGCAGCAGGGCAGCCCTGGGATCACCCTCCAGAATTTGATGTGTTGGATAGGGGCAGCACCTACCACCACTTGGGTGTCCCTGCTCAAAAAATCTGGATTCAAGGAAATGTCCCACCATACTATAATGTTGCACTATTCTGGTTCAGGGATTATTACCTAGATCTACATCACGAAAATGTGAGATTTAGGTACCAAAAGCGATTCAACCCCAGGCGCCCCCACGTGCACCTTCCAGTCTTATATTTCCGCCGACTCAGTTTAATTACACAAATTCAAGTAGCTACAAATGCTGTCTTATGATGTGCGTTTTATATTTTGTGCTACTGGCATTATTTAAACTAATTATTTAAGTTAGCTTATTCATGCGCTTCGCAGGCTCACTGAATGCATCGCATCACGAGCTTGCAGCCCCGCCCAACTCCTCCCGCTCCCCATCCATCAATCCAAAATTCAAGCTCTCCTCCCCTTGTGTCGTGGTAATCCTTCCCAAGAACCTGCAGAGACTATGTTTCTGTACAGCTGAAAAAGTGCCGTTGCAGCTCGTCGCTGATGTATACAATATCCTAGTTCCGTCCCAATATCAACAACCCAATGCGAGAGTGGAAACAGGAAGGAAAGGTGCGATTAAGATTGGACTCACCTAACAATATTCTCCTGGAATTCGCCATCTTTATCTGTCTTGCCATCAACGCTGAACTGGACAGGTTCGATCAAGGCTGATATCAACGCATGGAGCAAAGACCCCCCTTGCTCTCCCTCCTCCTGAATTGCAGAGAGTGTCAGAGCAGACGTAGACACGGACAATGGATCAGAAAGCATCGAAGCATGTGAATTTGCATGGATTGGGGGCGGCGCATTTTCTGACGTAGGGAGGCTGATGTTTGATTGGAGGTTGACTTGAGAGGAGGGTGAGGTTGGGAGGAGCGTGTTTAGCAGGGATGTTGTTTTTCCGCAAACACGGATTTCTGAGCCTAGCGTTCGTCAGGCATGGGCATCAATCATCATAAAAAGAAAGTTGTGGGACGATACGCTCATCCCAGACAAACCCTCGATATGCTCCATCCACCTACCACGCTCATCTTTTTTAACAGCAGCAGCATTTGATTTCAGTAGCCCAGAGAGCGCATATAGTCTTGTGAGCGGGTCTCAGCGGAGTTGAACGAAGGGGGCAGGGTTTGGGGGAGTGCGCGGAGAGGGTCGAGACCAAAGTAGGGTGAAAATCGACAGCACTGGTATCCAGTTGCCTATCAATTGCTGGCACCATTGCGCTATGCTTGAAATCAGGAGACCGGGAACGTCTTGATGGAATGTACTGGATTTCACTTACTGGAAGATCACCCCTCGAGCACAGAGGCCAATCAGCAACATTGGAGAAATGGAAGGGGTGGATACACAAATACAGATACACAAAACTGTTAGAGAGCAGCGGCGATACTCTAGACTTTACTGGAGTACGAAATAAAAAAGAGCCCGGCAAATTCCATAAGATAATTCAGGATACCTACTTCGTAGAGTCAGGGATGAAATTGAATGGGTATCCTGCCGACCAAACGCAATGCTCTGAAACAGATGCTAACTGCACTTCTGTTTTCTATGGGCCGTAAGTCTTTAATTGACAGCTATAACGTTGCAAGGAAACTTACTTGTTGACATGTTGATTGGTGAGCTTGGCCTTGCGCTTCATAGGCAAGAAAGTGATTCCATCATTTTCTTTGCCCTCCTTAGCTCCTCTCATAGCGCAGACGCGCGCCTTCAAAGGTCCGATGGCATGAAGGGCCTGTTCACATGTTGATGGGACGTAACAAGGCAGCTGGCCATGGGGCGCTGCAGCTAATGGCAATGGAGGCAGTTCACTGTTGATCCCACCTTCTTCTGCCAGCGGCAGACCTCGAACATTCCATACCTGCCTGGCTACAAAGCGCGTAAGTCGGAAAGTGTGGACCTCAGCGCTTAGTTTGATCCACCCTTCAGTATTGGATACTTTGAGTAGACCCATGATCTTCTCTGCTGCAGCGTGAAGCTCCTTGAGATGGCGCGAAGCGGACGATTGAGTTAGTTGCATTGGCTGGAAGGCACCGTCAGCCCACTCTTCAATGGCTAATATAATCTAGAGTAACGTTAGACTGCTTGAAGAAAGTAGCGTCCTGCGCACTTACAAAAGCTACGGCATGAGCTATATCAGTAGGCAGATACCCGCCCAGGGGTGGTGTGCTAAAGTTCTCTGGCGCGTTTGGTCCAAACAGAACAGCGCTTGACACTTGAATTAGTACAGCGTCCCCAATCTTAGATGGGAATGCCTAGAAATAAGTTATTCTGGGCTGCTGATATCCGAACAATGCTCACCGCAGTGTGATTCTGAATGTAAGGAGCGCCTTTTAGAACATTCTGAGCCATCATCTTGATCTCAGAAGCTTTGCCACATAGGCCATATTGCTGCATTACAGTCCATCGAGCAACGGAGAACGCATAATCGAGGTGTTTGGACGTCGCAAATAAATGGGACCCGATCAACAAGTCCTTCCAGGCTTCATCTGCAGGTCTGAGTCCGTAAGTCGTTTGCAGCATCTGGCTAATGGTGATGTAGCGCTTTGCCTGTTGAAGCGTCATGCCTAGGGCGGGTGGGATGGAGTAAACTTGTCCGTAGTGCAGTGGTCCGCTTTGTGAGGCTTGACGGTCTGTCATGGACAACCCAAACAGACCATCATGATCCCAAAGATCTGGAAAGTGCTGACGAAATACTGCAATGATGATGTGTCTTAGCATTGCGCAAGTTAGCTGAATTGGGAGTGACGTAGTGGCCTGCTGAAGGGCCTGGTTGACATCACTTCCATTCCAGAATTGTGAGAGGTCTGGTCGACGCTGTGGAATTGCACGGGTAAAAATGTGGGTACCTTGGTATGCGGTGTTGTACCCAAGGTCCTTGAGAAGTATTTGTATAGTAGGCCTAAGAACTCCAAGGTAAAATAGAAATGGTCGAGCAAGGGCTTGTGGGAAAAGCCAGAGACACTCTTGAACGCCTTTGTCCCGCTGCTTTGCAACTGGGTTGCCAAGAGCTGGCAAGCCGTCAATAATGAAGAGGTTACGGTCTTTATCAGTAATCGGGCAGTGGTCGAATAACATAGAATGAATCTGGAAACCACGAGGAGGAACTCCGCAGGTAAGGCAAAATGCAGCAATGATTAGAGGCACAATATCATCCCATTGCTTGAGCTGCTGATGGGCTGCTTTCTCGTCTATTGTCATACCTGGCCTTAGTATGCCAGCCTGAACCTCAGCAATGATCCGCGCCAGGATTTGAGTGTTACCCTCCTGCTTAAAAATTGATTTTGGTTCGACAAGGTTGTCAGTGAACTTGTCCGCTTCGAATTCGTGGTACAAATGGTGAAGATCACTGGGAATGGTTAGGAGAATATGTGAATCCAACTGTCTGAAAAGGATTTGCACGCAGGTCGCAAGTTGTGAGAACGGAATAGTCTTGGGCTGCAGATTTGTGTCCTGTATAGTGAGGCATTGGCCGTCTGCGCTAAAAGAAAATCCAAATTTGCGACACTCTCTAAACGCCTCCCTACTGGCAGCATGCCAAGTACCTTTGAATCTATCGAAGGGGGTAGAATAGCCAGGGTGCTCGCCGGCCACTGGCTTCAAGAAGCGCACTTCTTCTGCAATAATTCTAGCCAGCAATCAGTCATCATACAAGCTCAGGATGATATTAAAATACGCACGCCAGCAGATCTGATGATGGATCCGCCATGTTTTTGGCGGTTCCAAGACTATGCGACGATGAGCTGATTGCCTCCATAAAGGTTCCTAAAAATATTAATATTGTACATCTCTTGAATCTTGAGCAAAGGCTAACCTTCCGCCGCAATGCACCCCAGGTATTCACCGCCTGCACTTTGCTGGTAACCTTCTTCATCCGCCTCACCTTCTGAGTCGCTCTCATCAGAAAACAACTCAAACATGGTGTCATCCTGGTCCTGGTCCTCATCCTCGCCGTCTTCTTCTAATTCCATCTCACCTTCAGCCGCTCCATCTACCTCCAACAACTCTTCCGGTCCAGTTGCTTGATACCCTTCCCCTTTTCCCTCCATCCAGCTGGCCTCATCGAAAGGCGTAAATTTTGCAATATTGCCATCCTTGAGTCGGGAGAACTGGGCGATAATAGCATAGAAGTTGTGAGAGAATTGAGCGCAATCTCGAGTAAGGGGGTTAGCACGTTGAAATTGGTCCTCGCCTCGGATAGAAGATAAGAATAAAGCTTGGTCTGTGGGGCACTCCATAACTTCGCTGCTCCTAATTTCCTGCCTGACTAATGAGGCTACCAAGTCGTGAATAAGTTCTGAGAGGATGTTGGAGCTTGTGCGTTCGGTGGTAATGATATATCGATAGAGTGCCTGGGCAGCCATAAATTGTACCGCATTCCCTGCCACAGTGAATGTGCCAAGGGACCGTTTAGCTTGAAGAGACTTGTTTCCAGTAGAGCGGCTCCTTTTTCTGCGCATTTTGAAATGCATGAAGCGAATGAGCATGCAAATGGTCCGGATCATGGGCGTTCTGTATGCATAGTAAGTTTTTTCTGAGAGTAGCCTGTACTTGGCACGGGTGCTGGGATGGTGCTTAAGTTTAAAAGATCGTTTACTATAAAATAGAACTTACCCAAACGTCAGGGCGCTTCGAACGGTTGAATGGTGTGATTCAACAAATTGATTGGCGTCCTTAAGATAGCTCTTGTAAAGATTGTGAACCTCAGACAGGCCAAGTTCTAAGCGTTCTTGCCTCTCAGACAAATGTGAGACGCGGTGCGGGTTGGGCAGCTTTACAAGCGCTCGAAGCTTAGCGGGGTCTGCCTGCAAGCTTTGCAGGTAGTGAGGCCACTTTATGTTACTCAGAAAGGAGTGTTCAACGGGTATGCGAATAGTGGGTGCGTCTTGGATGCTCGTGGATGTAGCGGGGGAAGGGATGGGTGGGGACCAGGTTTTTGGCAAGATGACGACGGTTCGTACCAGGGGGTCCCTGGCATCGACGACGTTATGGTATGGACGAATTATATACCGACCTTCAAACGGAGGTGACCCACTGCCCCCAGCTGTCCGGTGCGAGCTATTCCAGTGTAAAACTATGCGGCGCTGCTGTGTCCCAGTAGTTTCGCCCGGCCCTGCTTTGAACCACTCCAGACAGTTTGTAGCAGGGCACTTGAAGGAGAAGACAGCTTCAAGTCCTGGGATAAGGTCGGGCACGGCGCTAGGGATTGAAATTACATCCATATCTGGGGGTACGCAGTGGCTTTGTAGGATATGTGCGACCGCAGCAACAAATTCTGTCTTAAAATAAGCATTACAATCCTGCTTGTGTGACTTATGCCATATGTGCTGCAGTAGTGCCTTGGGCGGAACAGCTTTATGATGAAAGCTGCAAATAAAGCCATAGGGAGTAAAAGCAATCCTAAATTTGCGGAGTAGTGGGCACGTAGATGTTACAGGAGCAGGGAATGAGGTGTCTTTGCATACATGGGTTGCGTAGGTACAGCACAACTCTCCCAGAGTCGCAGAGGAAGCCATCGAGTCAGCAAACTGTCTACCGGCACATCAGCAAAACTCTTCAAATGTCACAACACGTAACATTACCCGATTAGGAATTGTGAAAACGTTCGAGTATTATTGGAGAAAGATTATATCATCAGCATCAACAAAACAGCACGAAACGTACATGGCCTTGCAAAGCTTACATGATCAATTATGTCTGATATTGATCAGGTATGAGATGGTGGCCGACGTGCGATGGGCGCCAGCCTGGTGTGAGCCTTGCAGTGTTTCACCGGTCTTGCGTTTAAATACAAGTATGTGACCAGACTTACGTTTACCCAACGCGGTTCATGGATGCAGTAGACCAGCCTTACAGTTGACTCGCATGTATAGTACTAGCTAAGCCACAAGTTTTCGAGCGCCATGTTCAATGCTATTATTGACCGCATTGTACAATGTCTGGGCTGCTGTTCGAAGCAACGTGAATTTCGGATTCTCCGAAAAGCGAAAAGCCCACATAATGAGAGCCGTAGTGATGAAGATCGACCGATTCGCGAGATGTTGACTGGGACGCACTCTGACATTTTCAAGTAAGGCGTAAGAAATAGTCGAGAGATGAACGATACTACTCACCGACGGCCAAAGCCAAAAGCCAAAAAGCGGAGATCATCGCGCACACGACCTGTATCGTCAATCCAACGCTGAGGATTAAACCTGTGTGGTCGGGGAAGACTTCAGGGTCGTTTGCGATAGCCCTGAAGCACAAGCGTCAGACTCAAAGGTGAGAGGACGAAAATGATTGCGTACTGACCAATGGTCGCCAATAACAGTCGCACCTGCAGGAATGAGGTAGTTCTGATCGACGACAAGGTTGGCGACAACCAAAAGGTGTTCTGAACCATTACAGCGGTGAATCAAAGTGGTAACCACGTGTCGGAGGAGAGTATATGATAATTTGTCACGATCATCTGAATGAAACGAGATTAACGGAGACTATGCAGCGTAGACAGAAAAAAAACTCACTTGACCACGCCGGTTCGCTCCGCTTTCGATGCCCTTCCAAAAGATATCCACTTTCTCGGTCAGGAGTGGCTCTATCTCAGGATCCAAAACGCGTGACTGTAACGCAGACTTGGTGCTCCTGGTTGAGTAGTACGAAAACTAGAAAACTCACCACGGTGACATCTAGCACCTCGAACGTCTGAGGTTTTACAGCGCCAAACAACCTAGGGAAAAGTATTGAGTGAAAAAATGCGGTGAGAACCTCTTTGGCGCTGCGTCCGTCGAGAATCTGGGCTAGCATCGCATCAGAGGTTTTGACGATGAGAAATCAAGCGAGTACGCACAAAGGTAAATGAATGGACTTGTCGTTGATAGCCCTTCTCCACGCTGTCTACCTTCGATGCCGCCTATGAGTCGATCCCCGTTTGCTGAATGCCTAAAGGTCGTGCATACGAGAGCCAAACGGGCCAGACGGGTGTCCAGAGGAATTGTGCGTGGCTCAGAAGGGTGGAAATGGGCACAATATCGCTGATCGACGTCTATTCAAGCATGATTCAACGATATTGAACGTGATAATTTAAGAAGAGACTTACGAGGTGAGTATATGCCTTTATCTAAATGAATACGCATAGCAAGAAGATGAGAAGCGCTGGGCGGTGAATAGAGAAGAGAACCGGGGCTTCAAGCTTCAAGTCGGAAGGCAGCGAGCGCACCTCAAAAAGAGTGCCGACCACGATATTCTGACATACGCACTTTGATCAGATCACAATGGCTCTCTCATGTGCCTGAGCAAAGAAAATAAAAAAGCGACCTGAGTGAGCCGTAAAACACCCCAGGGGCCCATAGCTGATAATGTATAAGGATCGTCGAGAATGCCTGTCCGCCATCACCATCCGTCTGGGTCATAGAGAAGGGCTGTGCATGAAAGGTGGAAGAAGGGTTTCGATGTCCTGGACACAGCTAGTTAACTGGTTGAGCCGAGCTATTGCCGACTGCTGTCAGAAAGTTGTCGTGTCGTCGATAACAATCGTCTGCGTTCAAGCACGATTTAACGATATGGAGTGTGATAATTTAAAAAAAACTTACGGCTCGAGTATTTACCTCTATCACGGATGCACGTTCCTCCCAGTAAGGCCACCAAGAACAAAGTTCGGGCCATAACTTGGGAAGGAGACATGCGGGCGGCGCGATTTTTCGCGCGGGATCATCGTTGTGTGCGACTTGACAAGTCCAGAACATGTCGAGGCGCCCGGAGGTCGTGGTGAATGGAGGGCAGGCCAGAAAGAAGTCGAGAAGGAGTGGGAAAAGGGAACTTTTGGCACATGGTACTACGCAACACAACTTGATCCGGGTTTTCGTGCGGGGAGTACAGAATTTCGAGGACTACAAGATGAGATAGATGTGTCTGTACAAATTGTGGAAGGAAGGGGGCGAAGAAAATCGATTTCATGTCCGTGGAGCAATGGACCAGCGATAGTATCGTCTCCAGGACAGCCGTCTGGTTGGCTAGATCGAGCGCTGAGGTACACTCGTCAAAAACGAGGATCTTGGCAGGTCGTCCAAGCGTGCGTGCGACTTGCAAACGCTGGGCTTCAAGTTGATCACCAGAGATGAGAGACATGTTCTGGCTGATGAGCGTGTAGGATCATCCTGCAGGAGTGTGGAGAGGCCAAGAACGGCAGGTGCACGAATGAGGCTCGCCAGCTGCACGAGGACATTGAACCAGGGTGTATGGATAGTATAGTAGGCCGGTGAATGACGCGAAACCTTCGTCCAGTCCTCACGACCTGCCCTCTTCAACCGGAGATATCGAATGAGGGTGGTTCAATACTGCAGCCGCAAGACGGAAATGCATATCGAAGTCAAACCGTGTGCAGAGCTTAAGTGAGACTGATTGGATGGAAATCTCAGGGTAGTGTGAGATGGGGAGAGCGAGTGTGAACGCGAGGATGGATGATGACAAGATTGTGACGCTGAGCTTCGAGTTGGAACCAAACGTACGAGGTGAGAACAGATGAATGGTATAGGTCGAGTAGTATGGAGCCGGGAGATGAACGAAGTAGTGTGGGAGCGAGCTGTAGGTGCGTAGAGTAAGGTGACAAACGTTTGAAGTCAGCCGGTGCAATGGAAAAAAAGGTATGGATGACTTACCTCCTCCTCCCCCTCTATATCCGGATGGTGAACAAATTTAGCGAGGGTCAAGCGCTCGAGCGTTTGTTGCGGGTGGTATGTGGTTCTAATTTTGGCGAGATTAACCGGGTATCACTTTTTTGATTACATTAAGTGCTGACAACGTTTTCCGAAACGGTCCCGGTCATGGATCAACGTGCCGAGCGTGTGGTACAATTCCTTGGTTGAGGTTACATGCAAGCCTGACAGCGCCCAATACTTCTTGATCATGTGATGCATATGGCTAGTCGTGTTTTGATGTCACGTTTCAGGTGCGTCTATGTAGTGTGTTTCACTTCGAATTCACTCGACCTCACGATGTGAATTAGTAACGTCTTTCTCACTTCTATCAAGGTTTGGCCACGAGCCTGGAGCAACCTTATCTACCCCGTCTGATTTTCGTCGAGCGCACTTACCTTGGTGCTTTCACTTCCTATTTTCCGACCATTCTATCATATACTGACCAAGGACAACCTGTTCCCAGTTAGTTACGCTGCTCAATTTGCGTAGACTACTAGTTCCATCGAATTCACGCCATTATCGATTTCGAACCTTTCCTCCCCCTTTGCCCATGACGATTGTGCCCAAATTTGTTTGCCTTCAAGCTTCGGGTAGAATGTGATCTCCTCAAGGTATGCCGACTAGTTATTTTAGTCCCATGTTCTCAACACGCGTTAGATGAATGAAAGATAACAGTTTCCTGAGTCTTGTCCTCACCCACAAGGCTTGTGATAATCAGCATACTAACCCGAAATGTTCCCCCGCATATTAGTGTGCGGTCAGTATCTGGTTTATCCAATGATCCGTTGGACCCTGATGCGTTTCAGGTGAGATTGAGTATGTCTAAGATGAGTTCGAGGAGATGTTTCGTGGGGTCGCTGAAATTGTAGTAAGTTGGCTTCCCTTTCAATGCACCTCCAGCTTATGCGCCATCATCCCTTCCCCTCTCAGCATCTGGTATCAGGACCTCGTTCTCATTTCCTCTCCTCATTCGGGCCCAATGGGCCGTATGAAGGGACTGTCGCCTTGTACAGGTGCAACGCATCTTCTGCAGTCATAGGAAAATTGGACGCGCCATTAACCCACGCTTTAGCCGATACGAGCAAGGTCTGCTGGATCGCTCAGAGTAGCAGTGGTTACGATAAAATCGACGTGCAAGCCTGCAAAGAACGAGGTAGCGTCCGCTCTCAGTCAGACAACTATCGCTAACGTGCATTTGCCCCAGGAATATTGGTGTCGAATACTCCAAGAGCGAACGAGGATGCTACTGCTACTACCACTTTATGCCTTATGATATCGTGCCTGCGGCGCTTCTCGATGGCAGAACGCTCCCTTCGCTCTGGTACGTGGAAGACACCCTGTAATGCAGCGCAAACTGACGACATTACTGGACGCACGCTTGGTATCTTCGGCTTGGGCGACATCGGTCTGAGATTCGCTCGCCTTGTGCACGCCTTTCCGATGCGCATCGTATGCTTCTCACGAAGGAAGGCAGAATCCGTACCAGACTGGTGCGAATATGTCTCAAGCCTGGAGAAGCTGTGGAAGCAGGCTGACGTGCTGAGCCTACGAGTCCCTTTCAACCAATCCACAGCTGGTATAATTGGAGAGAAGGAGATCAGGACCCTGCGACGCGGAAGTGTGCTTCTCAATACGTCACGAGGACGAACGGTGGACCAAGAGGCGATGATACGAGCGCTGGAGGACGGTCATGTAACGCTTCTTCTATTGTCTTGTCGTCTTTGCTCACAACTTTTAGCTTTCGTCAGTCGGCTTGGATGTATACCCCGATGAACCGCGCGTAGATTGACTTTCCCGCAATGTACGCTTCTGCCGCATATTGGGGGAGTATCAGCGGAGTCATCGAGGGCAAAAGAACTGCAAGCGTTGGGAAACTTGAAAGCTTTTGTACTGGGTGGCATCGGGGAAGATATTGTCCCTGAGCTGAAGACGGGAATCGGCAACTCGACTATCTTGTAATCGCTAGCAGCAGGCCGGACAAGGCATGACATAGAAGGAACAACTGCCTTCCCTCGTCTAATGATAGAACGCGGCTCGTATAATGGAGAAGATTGATCTTCAACCTCATCAGAATGACATTATAGTCTGGTTCGACAGCGCTAACGAAGTGCGGATAGAGTTCGGCTAAGTGGGAGATTGAGGCCTAGAGTTCTGGTCACGCTGCATGTGTATTTCCATATTGTCGGTGGATGTTCGGCACGATAGACGCTGGTATGATTGCACAAGCGCTGGGAATGGAGATCACCGACCAGGATTAGCAGAAGAATCTGAGACCGTGCTAAAGTAGATAATGGCTTGAACAGTTTGCGGCGAAAGCGGTCTGCCAACGTTGAAAGGGGCATGCGAGTATCAGAGCGCTTGCTGCTCCTGGACTTGCATCGTACTCAGTTAGCATGCAAAGGCAAAATGTAGAATTGAGTATATTCTGTGAGGTAATGACAAAGGCCGAAAAAAAGTCTATTATCGCTGAAAACGGCACGCAATGAAAAAGACGAATGATTGCACGCGACTAGTCCAATTGAGGACTGCATGACAACTACGCGGTGAGGGAACGCAGATACGCCGTTCTGCCCAAGAGCTAGTAATGTTTCCCCATGAGGAGTCAATGGATATTCAGAATAATCTACTTCGCGGCGTTTCTCCTTTGGCACGATGGGAGCGACGCAGAAAGCCGCACGGCCCTTTCCTCCAGCTGCGAATTTGAGTCATGAGATGAGGCTTGAGTAGTCACAGTAAGATATGACCTACTTTTCACGATCTCGCCGAAGATGTACACGAGATAAAGCGCCAGTTCAGCGTCATTCCAATTCAGCAACATCCCGCTGCGATAGGCGGATAATGTTTGCAATGATAGCGTTCTAACCGCACTAGCGATAAGGTCTTGGTCAATTGTGAACGCGGCATCCATCGACAATTTGAGATCCTGTAAATAAAGTTAACGGACTAGAATCTGCAAGCGACGTAGAAGCAACCTTGTGGAGCGTTTCAAATGCACTGAAATCGTCATCGTCCAAGTCGGTAGGATCTTCTTCATCATCCCACTTCATCTTCTGCATAATGATTTGGAGTGAAGGCGCGAGGAATGATCGTTTCGATTCTTCAAGTGGACGCAGGGTTGAACGAAGGAGCGCACTATATCCACCGCCAACAAGCGCGTTGCCATTGTCACATAATGGAGGCAGCAGTCCAACCAGAGTCATGGAAGCGCCTGTATCATTTGTGAGTCCGTATCAACAAAATCAGTTCGACGACCTCACAGATGAACCTCCAGGCATAACCTCTTTCGTGGATCTCCGTGCGAGATGCGTTGATGTTCATAGCATTGCAGAAGTACGGTAGCCGCATGCCTTCAATGTGAAGATCGCAGAAAGCCTGACAGATGCGTTAAAATTGTAAATCCATGCTAACTTGCCGAAAACTTACTTTGTATACAGTTCTGTTAAACTCACGCCCCTAAGGCGAGATGTGAATGCGTGGGACGATACAAAGTGTGATCAGATGACTTACTGCGGTGCAAGCGACGAGGTAATATGTAACGTCTGAAAGTATCCTCCAAATATTTCCTATTCTTCCGCTGAACTGCTTGGCACAACTGGCGCTCATTATAATATTGCACTCGCGTGCGTAAAGACCGCCTATAAGTGCGCCGATACTCGTGCCTGCGATGTAGTCGATGAGAATACCACGCTCCTCGAGCGCACGCAAGACGCCCTGTCATCTTATCAGCGGATGATGATAAGTGCGTAGAGATATCACTAACGAGATGCGAGATGCCACGAGCCCCACCACCGCCGAGGACAACTCCAACAGATTTTGCGCGAAGTCTCCTGGCCAGACGAGAGAAATCATTGATCATAGGATGCGGCTGTGGCCTTACGTGCCTAGATCTCCCCCTGTACTTCTGAATGCCGCTCTGCACTCTATCCTTGAGGTTCTTGAATGCAATGACAACGTCTGAATCTTGTATCTGCGTGGTTTTCACGATCGGAACTGCAAGGCCCTATCGTCCACGTTTAAATCACTAATCCAAGAGTGAAAGTTTACGTATACGCACCGGAAGTTCAACGTGAATACGTTGGTGTGCCCAAGGTTGATTCTGTATCATTATGAGATCAGCAATTCATGAAGCAGTTCCCATAACACAGTTTCAGCCATTCGCGTGTCGACCCAGGGGCTACAGAAAGCGTTGAGGAAGCTGTGACCGCTACCGGATTCACTTGCCGCCGAGAGATAACAAACTGAACTCTGCGGAAGAGGCCCGAACATACATTATAGGTGACGCTACATGGATAGGCTAGCAGGTCCATAGCGTAGGGAAGCCTTGAAGGTGATGGGACCATACTTTGGCCAAGGACATGGTTATTAACATTAGTGCGGCTTGAGGCTGCAAAATGGCAGAGGTTACAGGAGCGGACCATTGCGGTAAACATCTGAATGTGGAGCTTCGAAGAGAGGGAGGGGTTGCATTCGAGGTAAGGGTGATGTCAATGGAACGAAGTGCAGAGTGACTGTCGAGTCAATGGTGAAAGAAAGAAGGTGAAGAGGGAATCACCAGATATGAGGCGTATCTCGTAGGAGATGGATGTGGACTCCCGGCGCTCATGCAACTTACGCCTTGACGCCCTGAGCTTGGCGCTGCGGCTGCACTTCAACCTTCGCAGCTGCGAAGGAGAACAAAAAACTCGTCAAGACTCATGCATGCGCGGGGCTGCTGCGTTTGCTCATCAAACCAGCTCAGAGACAGCTGAAGCGTGGGCCATTGCTAGGCTCTGCGCTACCCCGGATGCTATCGTTGCAGTAGATTTAGCGAGGGCAGGCCTTGCCTTTGGGAAATTCAACCAGTAAAACAAAGGGCCGGAGAAGCGAAAACGGGCCAAGCAGAAAGCAGAATGATAGGGGTCCTCGGCTATGGATTTTGTAGACGCTCGCCAGGGCTGTGGGTTCTCTCTGCGCTCCGAAGCCTCTTGCTTTTCCACCTTGGAGAAATAGAACTTGATGCTATACATAAATTGGAATGATAGCAGTTGCTAGTCGGAGGTTACAAGTAAACTATGGCCGTGGAACAGTACGGCGTCAGTTTGCATCAAACTTTAAAGCGCCGCCTGCTTGATCAACGGCCCAACCGGAGGGTTTATCTTTCAACACCTCGTACGATGAGCGGGGAAAGAACCAGACATTACCAACCCGCCCTGGAGTGATTCCCTCTTCAGAGACTCCCTCCCCAGGGCTCCAATTTCCAATTGCATGGTACAACGCGCCTGCCATGAGAATAATGACCTCTCCCGGCCGGTACCTTGATATAGATGAGCCTACGTTAAGACTCTAAGCTCATGACTCACGTTAATTTAATCTTCAGGTCAGGAAGGTAGCATTCCCCCCCAGAAAAATACCCCATGGGGAATATGACTGCTGGCCCCTCATCCAATCCATCCTGGTGCGGGAGTACATTAAGTTTCCACACGACGGCCCTGCCCAAGAAGGGACCTGGGTCCACCACGGTCCATTTACCCGCCTTGAAAGCCCTTTCGTACTTCAAATAGAATTCGGGGAAGGCTGTACGAAACATAGTCGCCAAGCATAGCGCCAACTCTTCAGTATCCTTGAAGTAACGATAAACGTACTGGGAGCCGCGGCACCCACGCACCATGTCAGCAGAGGGATGAACGCCGTGCTGGGATGATGTTGGGTGAGGCGGAGCATTCGTAAGGGAGGGTTAGCGAACCTTTGCAGCTTTATGCCCCTGGTCAGGCCAGGCGTGTACCAAATGCAAGACGCCAGTAGCCTCTGAGGCGAACATATCGTCCTGGTATAGATATTCGACGCCGTTGAGCGTAAAGGTCTTTTCACCTTCAGAGGCCACAATCATGCCGCCAGAGTCCTCCCCATCCTTTTCATACCTCATTAAAGCGTCGCCTTGGTCATGCCGACCGTCACGCTCAGATTTCTTGACTCCCACCTTACTGAGCAACAACTGAGTGGCCACCATGGTTTTGGTCAGTCTGTCTGGCTATTCAAATAGTCAGTACTAATTCAATGTAAGCGTGCATTCTCTTACCTTGATTCCGTCAAAATGAACCTTTTTACCGTCCTTTTCAGCCTGGTCTAGACAGGCTGGGGACCGTCCCATGCTAGAAGGGGTCATCGGTCCAGGAGTATAATATGTAGTCCCATCTGCGCTCTGCAAGAGTCATGAGTCGGCAAATTTTCAAGGGGAATAATCGCTTACCCCGAGGTTGTCATGCAGTCGTCGGGAAAAGTAGGCCACCAAGGTATTTCCGTCTTCGTCCTGGAAAACTCCAGAGGCTCCATCGCTCTCCCACGAAACCATGTCGTCGATGACGGCCTGAGCTTGGTCTTTGGCAGTATTTTTTTTTCGCTTTTCAAGAGCCTTGAGGCTTACGCCTTTGAGACGGAAGACTGGAGCGTTGCGTTTCCAGTGCGCAACATCATGCTTGATATGTCTCATTATACGTTGCTGGCATGCATTCTGGTTCACCGTCAGGCGTCGGATGATGGGCTGCACACTCCGTTTCTGACAGCGGGCGACAGGTTTTAGAAGGTGGGTTTTGGGATGGGGTGCGGCGGTGGACTTGCGCAGCTTGGACTTTTCTTCCTTCTTGAGTTTGACGGCTGCTTGGGAAACAAGGGTAGCGTTGGTTATGATAGGACGAGACATGGGAGATGGCAGTCAGCGAGCAACCGTGTAAGTTTGTAATTGTTGATCGTTAGTACCTACTAGCTACTTAAAGACTGTTTGTACGTACTACTAGCCAGGTCTGCAGATGACCAACTTCGGTGCGAAGGCGGTCTAGTAGACAGGCAACTAATGCCAAAGCGTCAGATCTAGAAATTCGGCGGTGATATCTTGTGATGGTAGAAATATTAAATATAGCTTTATGTTACTGCGAGTATATTATGGTGAAAGTACTGGTAACTGGCACTGCAGGTTAGTGCGATGATGACGTTGATATAGTATTGTAATAATGCAAACCATTCTATCTGACCTGTGCAAATAGATCAGAATGATGTAACGCTAACTATGCAAACCATTCTATCTGACCTATGCAAATAGATCAGAATGATGTAACGCCTATAGTCAAAAATGAGATACCGAATGATCCAATGCACCAGGTGAACTCGATTCTCCTCGTTCGTTCCTCCTGACTGCGGCCTAGTTTGACACACCTGCCGACGATGTCGTCCAGCAGACCAAGAGTGAATGTGACCCCAGACCCGCCGGCTACAAGAAACACGCTGTCGTACAGACCAGATCGACGCTCGACCCTCCATAAGGACCATCCAGCATGACTTGAAGTAAAGCGCCCGAGTTGCCCTCAGACTTCTCATTGATTTGTAAACGTTCTCGTTTGCTGTCGGGTGTAGTTATTCAATGCCTGCGCCCAGTCTCCATCGCTGCGCGCCGCGAGAAGGAACCAAGGTGAGGAGAGGCAAGAATGAGACGGTGATACCGAGAGGATAGTGAAGGGATGGTATTCAAAAACTCTGTTGAAAAAGAAAACGCGCAATAAGCCAGCTATCGTCGCAATTATGAACGCGGATCTGTGAAAGATGAAGTCAACAGTGCATCGAACAACGTGAGAATACTATACCAAAGTCATGTGAGCGTCCTGCGCAGTGAGGGTGACATCCTTGATTCGATAGCGGAATAGGCGCAATAATACATCTGCGCCGTAAGATGCAAGGGGAGGGAATATCCACGGCGATGCATATAACGTGTGGTAGCATATGGTGACAAAGAATGCCACGTATGTCAAAACGGTTCAGAAAAGGTTAGCTGTGATGCGACGCGACGCGAGGCAACAAAACTTACTGGACGACGAAGAAACGCTCATAAAACAGTCTCCTGACTGGCTTCAAAGACATAAGGACGATGATGGAGAGGAGGGCCAGCGAAGCCACGCCCGAAGTCTCTTTCTGCGGACCAAGAATTGCAAGTCCATACTGTAGATGATTGCGAATCCACAGGGATCCACGAATGCATCCGCCGAGGAACATAGGTCTTCCTGCCATCCTATGCATGAAGTTGAGTTTCTCGTAGCCATTCCTTGGTCCTAACGATAAGGACAGAATTGAGTTTTTTGTTGCGAACAAAAAGACGACCGAAAACTGTGCAAGAGCGAGAAATCCTACGTGGCTCAAATAAGTTTCTCTCGTGCGTTAATAGATTGACTGACTCACCAGCTCTGTTCGGATTAGAAATAAGAGCTGCATCCTTTATGATGCAGACGGGTACAGCGGCGAGGTACGCCGATAAGACTATGACTGAATATTACAATGCGTTAGTATTTCCTATAAGTAATAACATAACACCTTCGATACGCACTTTGTCCGAGATTGAGCCCGAGCTTCGCAGGAGACCAATACGTCGGTGATATAAGAGCGTTCCAGGCTCCAACCAACCTACGATGTCTTTGATGGATCGTTGGGGATGGAGCAGCGCAAGCTCTTTCCGTGCAGTGGTCTTCATTAAAAGTAGCAGCCTTTCGTATTCTCCAATGCTCGGATCATCACCCATCCCAATCACAAAGTCCGCCTAACGAAAGGGGTTATAGCGTTCCAGCCTTGCGAGCTATAAATGACTTACCTGTCGGATACAAGTCTGCGTCCAGGGGCTGTTGACGGGTGAATCAACGACGTAAAGCACTGTTCTATATCTTTGCTCTTGGTCTGCAAGCCAAGCTGCAGCCTTGAATGTGCCCATACGAGAGAATGCGTGACGACCAAGATGACCTGACGCAGAGGCTTGATTCATATACGATGTCTTTGCGCCCATCTCTTCCAACGCAGTCTTCATTTTCCGGGAAAAGGTATCGATAGGGACATTTCGCGATGCTGGGAGAATCGCCACGGTCTTTAAGTTAGTGTTGTTCCGTCCCAGTTCGAATGCAGCGTTGCATGTCTGGATATCGCTCGACGGATCCATCTCGTCGCATACGCGAGAGGCAATCGTTCGTAGAAGCCTAGGCATGGTTAAAGACGAGCCTTCTATAAAAGATAGCGGTAACTGTGCAGTCGTCTGTGGATTTCTGAGCATAGTATGAGCAGACAGCATAGCAGATGAGGACTTACCTTGAGGAAATGGCGTTAAACAGCGTCTGGGGCATTCTAATCAGCTCAGAGTCACGGATTTCACGGATTGTTGTTCTGCGTGCTGAGCTGGTGATGACGTCCAATTCTCCAACAGTATCGCCTTGTCCGTATTCGCCAGTAATTATGACTTTACCATCTTCTCCCTTGGTAATTACCCGTAGTCGTCCGTTGATGACAATATCGAAACTATCAGTAATGTCTTCAGGGTGCCAAATGACTTGACCTGCGTTGACGTGCATCCAGTCAAGAGAAGCGTTGATTTGCAGGACTATCACATCGTTAGCATGTGATAAGGGATGGTTGATCAAGGGCAGTACTAACCTAAAGGTAACAGCAGTGAAATGAGACGTTTTCCTAATGTGAGCTGCACGGTAGGTCGTTTCTGAGCAGGCAGAAGTCCCACATATGTATCAGTCTTCGCTTGGATATCAACGGCGTTCTGCAGAGGGACGCTTCGGATAACATCAGGATGTGCGAGAGCCGTCTGATATAAGCGTACCGAGATAACCCGCAATTCCTCCTGGTTTCACGGTAAACGACAGCTTGCGACTCTGGGCCGCCTCAGGCTCTTGCTTGTGGTCGGATGTGTAAAGAGAGTTGGCGTCTGAGCTTGTCGATCTCGTCCCATAGGACACATGATTTGGCCGGGACTCCTCAGCACGTAGGAGAATATCCAAGAAACCTTCAACAACGTTGGAGTAGGGCACCCCCTGGAAGGGGTGAGCGCTAGGAATAATATCGTTCATAGATAAGAAGGAAAGGAATAGCGTCCGTACATGAAGAACATCTCCTCTCTGTCTCCTTCAAGATACTTTGTCCCTGCTGCCACGGAAACGGAGCCATTCGAGCCAAGTGCGTATCGTCAAGACAAAAGGTGAACGCGTTGCCCGATTTGTGGTTGTGCAGTTGCATTCGGGCTGGACAAGCAATTGACATAAGTTCAGAACAGTATGCGAGTGGAGCCACTCAAGATCGACATATAACGACTTTGCGATTATAACCGTGTACATTGAGCCAGAGATCGTTTCCAAATCGATGCGATAGTTGGCTTGGGGTTGTGAACAAGAACAATAGTTGACGGACACGGTATCAGTTCTGGCATAGCGCTTACTAAACGCTCGTTGAGCTAGAAAGACAAAGTGACGCACAAGAACAGTGAGAGAGTGCTTGTGCGATAGACGCAAGTGTATATTAAGATCAAGGTACAATTGCGATGGGTTCGATGACCGAAACTGTAAGACTTTACTGCGATGTGCCTAGTGATGGTTTGAAACTGTAGCGGTAAGTTTAATTCTAAACGAAGGACGTGTTGTATGCGATAAAACAAAGACAATTGTTCGTAAGTTGGGGGTGGGGGTTTTGGCTGCTGTCTGTTTCGGCTTTTGCCGGGTTTTCCAGACAGATGCTATCCGTCGAAGCGAAGGTATTAGTGAGCCGGAAAGTGCCTGCACTAAAGAAAACGTGAGAGAAAAGACGGACAGAGACAAGCAGACAAAAACCCTCGAGTGTGAGGTAGCACTAAGTGAGGTTTTCAGAAAAACACGACACTACCCATGACGAGCCAAGGCTCACAAACGGTCGTGTTGAAAACCGCGACCCCCCAACTAGAGATCTTGCGAGACATCAAGAAATAACGTTGAATTAACCGTAAAGACGACGATATGAGTCCATGGAAGAGTGTACAAGAGACATACGTGAACTATTGAATGAATTAGTGATAAAAAGGGGGAGAATTGACTCAATACGACGCCAGTACTCTAAGAACGCTCTGGATTTCCAACGACCTTGTGCTGCTACAATATCGGGCGGTGTGCCTCGTAGTGATGTTCCGGCCCGGCTTGGGCTCAAAGCCCCGGCTTAGGCTCGGCCTGGGGGGGGCTTAGGCTCACCAGATTTCAAGCCTGAGCCGTGAGCCCAAGCCGGCCCAAAGCCGGGGCTTAGGCCCATGCAAGCCGCGGCCCAAACCGATGTCCGAGCTCCACCATGCTGTTCCCAACACCACGAACACCATGCGCAAACGCCCAGCACACGTCAGCAACTGCTGACGTGGCTCAGACGAATACGGACGATGGACGAGAGCAGGTGAAGGGAAGAAGACAAGGAGGAGAACGTTCGGACAGGGATGGAAGGGTGTGTGGAGGAGTGGCGTAAGAAGTGATATAGGCCGGAAGACAGCTGTTGAACTCGGAAGGTTGTCCGACCCAGTCGAGGATGGTGATGTCTGTAGGTGGACATGGACACTGAAGATACCAAATAATGAATACACGACGACTTCTTGCAATGTGGTGACGCGAGATGACGCCCATTGAAGTCTCCGTCGAGCGTCGCTCATCCCAGGACGAAAGGAGATCAGACGTGCGTATGTAGTTGAAGTTGAGAGGAATCGCTGTCGACGTCCAAACCCTCCGAGTCGAACGTTGCCGATGAGACCGAAGGCGAGGAACGACATGGTGAATAGATCGTCCGAGCGCAAGGGAAAAGAGGCGCAGGGACGAGAGATGTGACGTTGGGGCCGAAATCTTCCAAGTATCAATGTTTCGTTTCAATATAGATTAGAAAAGGACTTACTGTATAAAAGGCAGCATCCAGCCACCCGAGCGTCTCAGTTCTGACCAAGATACTGAGACGTGAGTTAGCTTTTACTTTACACTTCGAGTAGCCGTACTGATGCGACGTAGGAGACTTACCTGTTAGGTACATACGTCGTCAATAAAGAGTTCTGACCAAGATACTGAGATGAGACTTACCTGTTAGATCCTGCTGCGCCTTTACGAGTTCTAGAATCGCGTCATAGTAAGAGTCAGTAATGAGAAAATGCCAAACACATACTTGTGGGGCGTGACCACTGACGTGACAAGGTGTCATATACTCTATGTACCAAAGCCGCGGCTTGGGCCGCCGGCTTAGGCTTTTCTAAATTCAAGCCCAGGCCTAAGCCCTGCTCAGGCCGTGACTTAGGCCTGGGCTAGGCCCGGCCTATTTGGGCCCGGCTTGGGCCGGCCCAGGGCTTCAAGCCGGGCCTTGCACATCACTAGTGCCTCGTAACAAGAGTTCCGTTGCACCTCCTATACGAAAGCAGTGTCCTGTCAGCAGAGGCAGACCTGCGGATGCCCAAACATTGTTGCAGCGTGTGATGAACCAGGTGCGAGTCATGGGTGACCAACCGTCGGGCGTCTCGAATGCGAAAAAGGGCGCGTGAGGAGGAACTGATGAGTTGGCAGAAAGGTGGTGAACCAGCGCGTCGTATGGGTTGGTTGGGTCGTCCAATTTCGTGGCAACTATATCTGCACCTTCTCCGTGCGTTGTCTTCGTCCATGGAATGTGAAAAACCGAAAACATGGTGCCATTAGCTGCCGTGTTGCGACTGACATGGGAAGAACGCGCGATGTGACGAGAGGGATCGAACACGTTTGCCGATGGGACGACGAGTTCGCCGAGTCTGCAAAGACGTTAAACAGAGAAACGTGCGAAAGAAGAACTATGGGTACCTGCAGCAACACCAGAAAGCCACAGAGGCTGTACAATAAACGGCAGAGTCGAAAGAATTTGACATGTCAAGATTACAAAAAAGGGCGTGCATATGTTCAATGGTTACAGGAGGACGACGAGGACGCTTAGAAGAATCCGGGACGAGCTTAGAGAGACCTGTCTTCGATCTACGAAGAAGGCTATCACCGTGCCACGGCGCGTTATTGAATTGGTGCCAAAAGTGCAGACCGGCTAACCAATTGTCAGCTGTGGTTGCGGCTACCTTTCCAGCCCAGTGAGCTATGAAGGCGGCAAGAAGAATCTCCGACGCTGGCATACGTTTCTCTTCAGTAATAGAGAGAGAGTCGCAAAATTGATGAAAACGAAGCAAACCAGAGCCGTAGTTCTCTCGAGTCTTTGGTTCGACGGACGCGAGCAGCACGTCAAGAAGGTGTAAGGCAGGGTCAGGGGAGAGTTCGTCAAGAAGAGCAAGATGAAATGAGTTCGAATGCGGGGCGGACCACAGTCGGATGCGATCGCGAGAGAGAACATGCGGGCGAAAGGCAGATGGAGAGATGTTACAGCTGGGTTTGGGTTTGCAAGGTTTAGGAATCTTGTGAGCAGAGCTGTGCGACACTCCGAGATCTGGACGCTGTACCAAAGCGTTTTGAAAACGGAACAGATCTGTCACCGCGTCAGAAACACCTGACGATGACGAAGTTGCGCTAAACATAAGGTGAAATGAAGGCTGTCAACTCTGTGGGGAGTTGAATGTGTGGGAGCTGCGTGCTAGGTGAACCGACTTCGCCGCGTGAAATCGGGTCTGCTAAGTTAGCCGCTGACTCTGTGTATGAAAGAACGTGAATAACGTTAGAACTCATTGCGATGACCTCAGATCTCCGTATGCAGAGGTTGACTTGGAAGTTCCTGCTTCGTCCCTGCTTGAATGAACCGATAACACCTTGATTGTCGGAATGGATGATGACTGCGCAGTCTCGCCACCCTGCGCTGAACAGTGAGAAGGTGTGCATAATATGAAGGGATCATGGCAGACCTGCGTTGAACAGTGTGAGAATAGCTAGTTCGACAGCCACTGCTTCGAGCCAGCCGATGTCACGCCCACTACCTTTCCAGCCGTCGATGAGCGTCCACGCGTTCCATCTACCCCCAAAACTCAAACCAACACCCCAATCGGTGGACGCATCGACCCACAAGTCGATTTCCTGAGGTAAGCCGCGTGGAATGAGGGTACGAGGAGGTGGTTCCTTCGTTAGAATGACACGCCACCATTCGAGATCTGAAGCGACCGATGGTGGTGGGTGACGTGACGCGTGGCGTGAAGACTCCGAGAAGCCTGCAATGAAGTGCGAAAGATTGGCTAGATAAGACCTGCCGTGAGGGATGACAAACGAGATGTGCGATAGAGTACCGTTGATGCTCATCGCGTCGAAATATGTGAGTTTTCCGGGTCTGCCGGATGATGTCTTAAGCAGATGCAGAATGTTGGTTATCTTATTCAAATACTTCAATCGTTTTGATTCCGGAAGGGTGACTGAGCGATCCGTGAGGCTCCAGAGGAAGCCGAGATAAACGAAAATAAATGCAAAGTCCGTCCACTTTGTTGGGTGCCAGGGCACACCAAGCAGACGAGACTTGTCGTAAATCTGTATGAGTCCAAAAGGATATTCGTAAGGTGTGAGCGAGCCGTCTGGGAGGAGAATTCCACCGCCAAACGGGAAGCGGAAAATAGAGTGGTCGTCTACCCACTTCTTGATGGGGGTAACATCGAGGTTCGTGAGGATGTCTACTGTGGCGTCGGCGACATGTCCTTGGACACCGCCCGCGGTCGTGAGGCCGAAAGGGAAAGTATGATCGATCCAGAAAAGGTCATTGAAACTAACCACCAGAAACCTTTTATGTTGGGGCCAGACTGGGATGGTGCGATAGGCTGCTTCAATATCTAATGTAGCAGCCTGTGTGCCTGGTGGCGCTGAGGACACCTGAAGGCGTATCAGATGTGCGCGTGTGTGTGCGGAAAACGCGGAGAACAATGCGAAAGGTGCGTTAAAGTTGCAAAAGGCGCAAAAGTTGCAGAAAGTGCAATAAGAACACAGAAGATGCGTGTAATAAAAGGCGCAGAAGATGCGACGAAGGGCGCAAAATGTGCGCAAAGTGCTAAAAGGTGCGAAGAAAGTGCGAAGAGCACTGAGTACGACGAGTGCGTAGAAGAGAAAGAAAAAGGAAAGCGCCTGTATGCACTAATAAAACACAGTAGTGATAACTTACAATTTCAGCAACCTGGGATGCGGTACCCCATTCCGTGGGGAAGTCATCTGCGTCCAAAAAGGCATTGACCGAGTAACCGTCTTCCTTGTTGATGTAGGAGAGGTCTCGGATGATGCGAAATTTACCTGGCTCCCCGGCCTTCTCAACGAGACCCAGAGGACAGGAGACGAAGTTGCTACCAAGTTCTTGTTCGATTTGTGTTTTGGAGAAGGGACCCGACATACGGCCGAGAGAGCACTCTTCAGAAAGGTATTTGCTAATGACGTCGGGATGCTCAAGAGCCGATTTGTGATTAGGTGGTGTGTATGTGCGGGTGAGAGGCGGTATGTTGCCGATAGGGAAGCCGTTGCGAAGGTTAAAGACGAGCTGGGGATATTTATCATTCAGGTCGAAGCGACTCAAATACTCTTCGTACGCATCAGCATTATAAGGTGTGATGATGCGATCTACGATTCTTTCAACACGAGCGAGCGGCTGCGTGGTGGGAGGTGCTTCCGCAAACCGAGCATGCGTGAATGAACTCGGGTCCGTGCTTGGTGTTGTTGCACTTTCCGATGTTGAAAGAGATGCAGACGATTGACGAGTTAGCTTTGAGCAAGATCTTGTCTTTCCAGTGACAAACGACTGGCTCGTTTTTGAAGGTGTGTGTTTGAGTGCACTCGCTGGCTTTGTGTCCCGTCCGACCGCAGAGTAGGCAAAGAGGTCCGTCGGTGGAGGCCCCTTTGCCCTTCCGAAAGGGTTTGCCATCCGTGCTAGATGCAGACCCTTCGAACTTTGGTTTACCTGCAGGGTAAGGATGGTACCTGCTATTGCTACTTGAGCCGTCAAGACGAGCCGCTAAGGCTGCAACCTTGTTGGCTTCGCGAATAGCTGCCGCGGAAGCCTCATCAGCTTTCTTCTGGGAAATCCTCGTAATTGTGTCATTCCAACGCCGTTCGTACGCTGCTTCGGTGAGAAATCCTTTAGTATTGAAGAACATACGCCGGGTCTCTATATCGAAGGCAAGAATTGCCTCGTAATTGTCGATGAAAGGTTTCCGTGAGAGACAGAACTTGCGATGCCGTTTGAAGCGCTCTATGATGGCTGGTCCGGCTATATGTTCCAAGAGTTGCATGAAGTTTTCGGTGGCTTCGTGGAAATCTGCCGGTTGGAGAGTGGTCTCCGCCGGGAAACCAGACGCGTCCAAAACCAACTTCTTTGGATCATCAAGTATCATCCCTTTGCGCATTTTGATGCACGACGGGTCAGTGTGAATCTTTTCGAAGGCCGAGGGCGTCAAGAGCGTGAGAGGAACGTGTATGTGCGACTTGGCCAAGTCTATGATTACGCGAGGTATTTCGAAAGCGTCGTCAAACGACGTGAAGAACTTTACTTCTCCGTCTTCGAATGCGTATGCCGGCATTATTACCGATGGGTCAGAAATAGGTTGAGGCTGGGTAGAAGAGGAAGACGCGGCGATTACGTTTGTCACCAAGGCTTCGAAGCCAGCACGTGAACCTGGGGTAAGCGCATTATACCCTCTGAAGAGGTTAATCATGGGAGTGTCTGTGTTGACAGGCCGTGGATTAGGCAACTCCTGCTGCTCCTCGGCAGGAACATCCAGGAGATCCTCATCGTCTTCGACGACATCCGTCGTTGTAGCCCTGCGGTCAGCCCGTGCTTCGTTACGTTTACCCCGTGCCTCGTTTTCAGCAAGGATGTCATTACGAGACGCTCGAGTTGTACGGCTACTAGATGACCCGATCGCTCCCGCGATTCTGTTTGGGTTTGTCTCTGCAGCCCTAAATGCTGTCAGAGCCGACGTACTTTTACCTCCGACTCCTAGAGGGAGTCCAGAAGTCTGAGTGTTAGTCATTTGATTGTTATATAACCGATATAAGTAAGGACTATATGCGCAGAGTTCTCGAATAAGCGAAATGCTGCAAGCAAACGCGAAAGGAAGAAGACAAGGAGGACGCGTGTCGACGACACGCGTACGTACGCGTTTGCTCGCTTAGTAAGCACTAGTTTGATCTATTTGCTCGCAGGCTCGCATAGGGATCGAACTGCACCTAGGGTAGTGTTGCCGCGGCTCCGGCTTACTGCCGGTTTTAGCCGCGGCCGGAGCTGTGGATAGCTGAGCTGAGTGCGAGGTTATAGCTTACATAATGTACGGCCTGGCCTGGTTGGACTAGCCGTAGTTAAGGCTAGCTAAGGCTTCAATCCGGCTCAAATGGATTAAATTAAATATATTTTAAATTAAAACTGAAAATACACGAAGAATCAGCTTCAAGCGCTAAAGAAGGAAGCTGTGGCCTGTAGCCTGTAGCCTTGCGTCAATCACACCAATCGCAACAATATACCTTTAAGATCTGACCTCAATGGGCCCTCAAAAGAAGGCAAGTGTCCTCGCCGATGTTCGATCAAATGCTAAAACAATTTTAGCTCTACAGCAGCGCTAATTGCGTGCCAAAAATAAAGAAAGATCATACCAATGATAAAGCTCTGCGCAGACGCGCATCGAGGATGAGATACGGGCATCAAGGGGGAGATAGGCATCGAGGGGGAGACGCAGATGGAGGGAGAGACGTGGATCAAAGGAGAGATGTGGATCAAAGGAGAGACGCGGATGGAGGAAGATGTGTGGATCGAGGGTCCGTTGTTGAGGGGGGTCAAAGGATCATTGTCGACAGGCCATCAAGGTCGAAATCGAAGTGGCGACACTGGCTTTTGAGGATGTGTTGTCGTGAGGTTTGAGAGGAGGCGGAGAATTTTGCGATGTGGAGGATAACGCACCAGGTATCCTGTGTAAGAGTAGATATGAGTGTCACCTGCTAGTGCTTCAATGAAATATGACTCATCGTACACTGATGTTGCGAGTCGCTGGAAGTACCTGGGGGCTGATGCGAAGATGATATATAGAACTCCTGTAATATTAATTGAGACAGAAAATAATGAAATGAGACGTTTGCTCAGCGAAGTCCGTATGATGTATATAGACGAAATACCACTCACCAATTTACAATAGAGACCGCAAGCGTTGCAATTCAATTCGTTGTTCGAGCCCCTTCTTCATAGTGGGGTATGGTATTATCTAGAATTAGCAGCGAAGTCTGTATGATGTATATAGACGAAATACCACTCACCAATTTACAATAGAGACCGCAAGCATTGCAATTCAATTTGTCATTTGAGCCCCTTCTTCATAGTGGGGTATGGCATTATCTAGAATGAGCAATGAAGTCCGTATGGTGTATATAGACGAAATATCACTCACCAATTTACAATAGAGACCACAAGTGTTGCAGTTCAATTCGTCGTTCAAGCCCCTTCTCCATAGTGGGGCATGGAATTATCAGAAACAGCAGCTTAAAGGAAACATTGTTAAGACACGCTCTTGGACTCATGAATCAACCTAGCAGAGAAAAGAGTCAACAATCAAAATCAAGATAATGAGAGTCGGACAGACGTAGCATAAGCGAGTACTAGGTAGTGGTACACAAAATTATAAAAGAGGCAGAAAAAACGTCAGGAATAGAGGGCAGGAACATCGGGAATGCTGTCACATTCATCTGCTGCTATGGCTTTGAGAAGAGCGTCGTGTTGGTGACTGCTGCCGGTACTTCCGGCAGATGACAAAAATTCCTCCTGGTGCGTGTCATCCGACTCCAGTGTGCACTGTATTTGAGTGGAGTACTCCATCTCCTGCTCTGATGCTGCCCACCCTTTGACGAAGTCGAGTTGTTCTTTCTTCAGCAAGAACTTCAGCATCTGCAGGATCTCCATCATAGCAGGGCTGAGGCGATTGCGCTTTTTTGTGCACGTCTCGCTGCTTGATGAGAAAATATGTTCGCAGGGAACAGCGGAGGCCTGGATGGGCAGATAATCCATCGCAAGGCTGTAGATGGTAGGAAACAGCGACTTTGAACTCTGGTCGACATATGATTAATAATGAACAGAAGTGACTCAATATGAAAAACTCACATTCCAAAATGCGAGCACGTCGGTTCCTTGAGGGCTAACATGAGACATACTGTACATATTAAATTCCTCATCAGCTGTTTGAACACCGAGATGGTGACACGATGGCAAGTCAACATCAGGAATACCATAAATTTGCGCGCCCAAGGTTCCAGTGCGCGATTGGCGAGCTGGTGTTTCTACCGGTGGATGTTGAGTAGAGTTGGCTCTCTTCTCCCGCAGCTGTGGGACATGTTAACTTAAAGATGTGTTGTTTGAGTCAATGTAGACGTACCAGCCTCATAATAGATTCCCTGGCAGTGCGAGCTCGTTCTTCGCCCCAGTGAGCATCAATCCACGACAAATGTAATGTAGGGTCAATAACTATAAAAATTGTGAGAGATTGACCGACCCGTACCCAGACCAAACTCACACATCGTGATTGCATACGCGTTTGTCTTGCTCATCTTGTGGCCATATTTGTCTGCCCATGCTAAGCCTACATTAATTATAGGTGCACAATGTGTGGCGATCCGGGCTATCCCTTCCCATCGTTCCATCAAACGTTTCAAGGCGGAGACTGCACCACTCAGCATAGGGGTGCTTTCACTAGACATTGATTGTTGGCACGCATGGGGTGCCTGATATAGATTAACACACATCATAGGTGTTTCAATGATGTCGACACTGACCTCTAAGATCACTTCGAGGTCTTGCAAGACCATCCACTCCATTGGACTCAACCCATGTTTGGTTAAGTTGTTTTGAGTCGCAAGGTAGCAATCAATAGCCTGGGTCACTGTGAGTTTGTAAAAATATTACACAAGATAATGTCTTACCGGTCGAAGCGTTCGAAGACGATTGAGCATGACATACGTCGAATCCCATCTAGTAGGCTCATCGCATAGGAGTTCGACGACCGGAAGGTTTCCTCCTGGAAACAAATTTCCTTGGTTGCTGATCAAGATAGTGTTCCGGAAGGTTTCTCGTCGTTGGCCTGATGCACGGATCACACGCACAAGATGCTTGCCTCGCTTGACAGGTTGAAATGTTAGAGCTTCTGAATATGACTCCTTTTTGATGACCGCATTGCAGGCTAGCCACTGGGCGGGCGCTGTTGAAAAATCCACGGAATGATAGCTGGCGATGATGTGCTGAACGCAAATATTAATGATGTGCGGGAAACACGGGATCTTGCAATCAACAGGATCAAACTCGATACCGCGTTCCAACAGCAGATGAGAAAGCTCGACCATGGCAGTCTGATTATTGGTTGCATTATCTAAAGTAAAATGGCCAATCTAGATCAAGTCAGAATATGTTACACGGTGTAGTTAATCACTAACCTTGTCCGTTACTTCTGCACGGTCCAGGAGCCCTAATATGATTGCAGCGAGTGATACCCCATCGTGTGAACTGGGAATATGGGTGAAAGCTATAAGGCCAGCCTTGAGGACGAGCTTTGATGCTTGCTGGGCGATCCAGTGAGCCGTCAATGCCATGAATGGACAGCGGTTCTCGTCTGACCAGAGGTCAGAGGTAAACGATATCTTCCCCTCCGCTTTCTGAAAGAACATAAGATATTTTGTGAGATAAAATAGTCGTACACTTACTGCCATATCTTGCTTTAAAGTGTCGAAATATTTGTACCATGTTTCTACTATTAACTCACGTAGTTTTGTCCGATGAGGGATGTCGGACTCCCGTAGATCTTTTTGCAGCAGTCGGAGTAACCTTCGGAATTCAGGGCATTCCATTAAGTTCATCGCCTAAAAACGTCAATTAATAACAACATTGTAGAAAGTAAATAAGTACTCACTTGATCATCAACCACGATGAATTTGATGAGTTGCCTGTGCATCTCCTCGATGGTGAAGTCTGGTATATCATTTCCAGGCGCTGACACCCCTGACCTAGGTCGCGAACCAAGACTCCCCCCACCAGGGGAACCAAACAATTCAAGAAGCTTATCAGGGTTCTGGTCGAGCTCTTGACCTATGTGTGCGAGAGTCCACCCAATATTAAGAAGGTCCCGGACTTCTTTTGCCCCAACTTTCAAACCGTATTGCTCAAGTGTGGTGATGTAGATACGTAGGTGGAATGTAAGTAAATGGCCCCGAAGAGTGCCTGTAGTCATTGACGAACTGTATTCAGCAACATCGTATGAGGGATCTTCTTTCTGTACGTCCCTGGTGAATGATGTGAGAAAGAGAAAACAAAAAAAGACTCGGAGATGATACTCACACACAGGGTGTACATACGCGCTGTCCTGATGTTGCATCTTTTGTGAAAAAATGGTGTACCTCCGATCCTGACTGTTTTGTTCGACGCCCCGTGGCCAAGGGATTGGATTGGGTTGTATTGCTACCTGTAAGCGTTTGAAGTGGGCTGGGGCCTGTGCAGGCCACTTCCACTGGTGTTAGTAGGTGGTCATTGTCTTCCTCGTTGACATCGTCGATGACGTCAAGATTGATGAACTCGCCGTCATCCGCTGCGCAGCTTGGACCAGTGAATTACCGTCCTATATAACTGTTGTCCTAGTGAGTCCCAGGAAATGCTCATGTGCACAGTAACCTTGACTCACCTGTCGATAAGGCCCAACGCATAATGCCGCGTATGTGTCCTCATGTTGTTGAGTCTTGACAATTTGGGGGCACGTTAGTTGCCGCCGATTAGCGAAGGAAGATGCAGCCAGGGTCTCACGGGGATCATCTGACCCCAAAATGTTGCAGGGTCTCAGTAACAGTAAGATTTAGAACTCAAAGAAAGGTTACCTTCATCGCCTAATACTAAGTGTGTCTCAAATTGTCCGGTGCAGTGCCCTTGTATGAATTAGCCGCTTCCTGTATGCAATCCCTGCCATGCAAGGAATAGCATTGTGGAATCGTGAGTCAGACGCTTGAGTCTGGCTGCGCTGTGTTTGTTATCAGCGATACAATTGATTGGATGAATCAAACACAAACCCCGCTAAGTGACCCGATTGAATTCCGATCACAAAGGAAAATCCAACAACACGTTGGCAGAAGGTCCCCCATGCGCCATGTGTATGCCATAGCCATTGAATATATCCTAGTGGGGTAGATTAAAGAATCAGTTTTGTCAATGAATGGCCGTTATTGTTACCTCAAAGTTGTGAATGCGATAAGTATGATTTGATGGCTCCAAGTGAGTCATGATGAGTTGAGTCAATGGTTATCTTTTTATCCAATTTGCAGATCAAATCTGCAGACTGCAGGGAACAGTGAGGACAACACGATGGTGAAACGCAATGTGTTCATATCGATAAGAGTCATAGTTGGTCCACTACAGTCACGTGATGGTAAACATACATATGTATTATGTAACATATTCATATTCACACAAACACAACACGCTCGAGCCAGAGAAGTCGCATGGACCATGGTATAGTACATAGCTAGATATTTTTACAATATGGTGTCTTGGAAGCAGTTAAAGGCATGGGAGAACCGTTATGCGGGCGTAAGCTTGGAGGTTTGAGTTAGCGAAAGTGAGAACTTGGAAGAGTAAACACAAACCACTCACACATGACGAGCTGATCTGTGAAGGAGCGTTGTCTTTGGTCGACACGGAGGCACCTCCTTAGCTACTGGGTGATCTCTAGGAATTGGAGGGGAATGTATGACAAGATCGTTGGACTGGCCAAAATCGAGTGAGCATGTAGCTGTTGCAGGTACTGTGGCATAAACACCATGGAGTAACAATCAAAGATAATCATAGTCGGGATCTTTGGAGAATGCGAGATTGCGCGAGTAAATGAGCATAGTTGTGATTTCAGAAGGAATTCCAAGGCACAGAACTTCAATGGTGGTGTCCACCTTGTGTGCCAGTATCGAGGAGCTAGAGAGCTTCTCATAGTCGCTAGTCAACCATGGAAGGGAGCCGCAGATGAAATAAATCAACATGTATACGAGCGACTCAAGATCATCACAACGACCAGGCACGACTCCCAGGTGGTTATTGATTGACGCAAACGCAGGAGTGCCAGTAAGACGTCGACCTTGACGAAATGGCATATGGGTTTGGATTTCAGAGTTCCAGTACTCCCTTGCAATACCAAAATCGACAACAAAGATGGTTTTCTGTAAAGCACCGCGACCGACTAAGATATCTTGCGGCTTAATATCACCGTGAACGTAGTTGTGTGAATGGATATACTCCAGGGATGAGAGCTGGGAATTAAGTTAGCATCTGCCGCCAGGACCCACCATAAACCAACTTACCAGTTGGTCTCCGATATTCAGGATGGTATGAAGGTTGAATTTTTGTTTGCTCGCGAGGAAGAGATCATGTAGGGATGGCCCTAGAAGGTCGAGGACTAGAGCATCATATGTCGCCTCTCTACCGAACCATATGGCACGTGGGATCCCAACTCCACCTTCAAGTTCTTTCAAAATGTTATATTCTTGCTCTAAAGAAGATGAGTTGTTGATAAGGGGCTCAAGTTTGACGGCAAGTTCGTCGTCGTTGATAATGTTCCGTGCATGGTATACAACACCTATCATATGTATTGAACTCAAATTCAACATGTGGATTGTACATGTAAAATAACATACCATATGAGCCAGATCCCAGAATGTCTCCCAGCCTAAATCTGCCATCAACTCGGGTTGGAACGCTGTTCATGGTACATTGAGATATTCAAATTTCGAAGAGGTATTAGACAGGAAAGGTTGCATGCACATGCGGCACTGGCATCAAGTTGGTTGGAGCCTGCTTCAAGCCGGCTCAAGCCGGCTTAAACTGCCTTTCAGACATAATGAGGTTCAAGTCGGTTCATGGAGCTAGGCTGAGCTAACTGAGGTGAACCGAACCGAAAAATTAAGTGAGCTACCCATTGCTAACCAAACTGCCGCATAACCATTGAAAGCCGAAGCCGAACCAGCCGAAGCCGAGCCACCCCATAACTAGCCTAGGGTCATTTGAAAAATCGGAGCATTTCATGATTCTCACGCCAATCGCACACTTTGAAAAAAAAACTGCTAACTCTGAATCGGCCAGTGGGCATATGCCAGGACTTGGAGAGGACATGAATTGTCGACTCGAAGAGATCATTCATCATATTCCTATCATCCTACCAATATTATGTAGGGTGCGACCGTCGCGACGAGACCGTGACCCTGTAATCCACGGAAAATTTTGAATAGCCATCCGCCGGTGCTCACATCCGTTCCAACGCCTACTAGTGCGGCGGCGCTAATCTGCAAACAAGGTGTTCTTGTCAGGGTCTTCATACCAGATCCTTCGGCCCTACAATCCTATAGGCACTTTCATCAGCCTCTCGCATGCATTACCATGCAACAATCACTCTGCGGCACTATCATCAAAGTATCTGCCGCTGGCTGATTTTTGGTGCCAAGTACGGTTTCGCACATGGCTTCCGGTGCGCGGTGGGTGTTAAAATGTTCACCTGGATGCAATGAGTGTCGAGCTGGAGATTCCGCTGACGCAGTCATCGCGAACAGAACCTCCCATGCATTGATGGACCGTCGAACGTCTGTGCTTTAAATCTGCATCATATCACAATGAACTCGTTACTGATTATGATACTAAAAGAGTTGACTTGGTGACTAGCTGACATACACCATCATATTAAGCATGTCGAAGGTAATTTAGACATACGAACAAACACATTGACACCACATTCGCCGATCGTGCAATTCCACATCTTCATCGTCCATCGGTAATTTCTGGGTTTGCAGGATATGGTATCGAAAAACACGTAAGTATGTTGCACGTTTTTACTGATCTTCAAACTAACCTTGGTGTCCAGGAATGGAACACATCGCATGGTTCGAATTGCGATGAACCTGCTTACGATCAAGATGCGTGGAGAAAACTGATCAAGGACCAACAAACTAAGGTACGGGCGGGAGTAACTCTAGAATCGTTATCTCACAAGCTAATATGTTTGGCTGTGGGCTATCAGATGAAGTTCCAATGACTGGAACTTCTCCTGACAGCACGCAGCCAGAGAACGTTCTGGAAGGCATGGTGTGTTTTCGAGGGACACTCCTGCATCACTCTCATTTACATTTACCATTTGTAGGATATCCTACTAGTTGATCATAACATGGATGTGTTGTAAGCCACAGGCTCGTTACCAAGGCTGCAGGCTGCATACACGCTTGGTCATCGTGGTCATTGTGTTCTCAATTGCAACCTGCACACCTACTCTGTACCCATCACTTCTGTTATGGGTAACTTACCTGTTATCATTGTCATGGTCTTCTTGCCCTTATTGTAATTGTGGGCTTCATACCTGCTACCGCTGCCCAAGCTACACATACACTGTCACCATCATAAGCTCTATGGCTATCATCAGTCTCTGGTTACAAGTCTGTCGTCACCGTCATGGGCCATAGGCCTGTCTTAACGTTGAGGGCTAAAGGCCTATTGTCACCATCGTGGGCTTCAGGCTCGCTTTACCATTGAAGGCTATAGGCCTATTACCACTGTTGTGGGCTGAAGGCCTATCGTTACTGTTGAGAGCTGCAGGCTCATCGTTACCGTAGTGGGCCGCAGGCCTTGCTCTCGCCATCATGGGCCATGACCTTATTGTATCCATTGCTAGCTGAATGATCATGGCTATTGTAGGCTGCACATGTAGTTGCTGCTGTGTGCCCAGTGCCTCTATTATTGACGACTCACCCACCACAGGTTACATGCTGTTTTTTTGCTAATCTGCGGGCACGTCCATTTCCTTCACCAAAGGCAGGCTACATGCCTACTGTTACTGTCCCAGACCATATGCTGTCCTTTCCTTTGCCATCACAGCTCTTCATTCCCTTTGCTGCTTTTGGGACCGGCACATTATATCTTCCATCATCGCAGCAAATTCTCCCATGATCAGTGTATTAGTTTTGGTTGCCCAAATATCTACTTGATCTGGGTGAAGCATCAGTCTGTGACCCTTTTGCTCACCCTATATCAAGTTCGCGCAAACCTCTTGCAGCTGTCCTGTGTAGCCTTCGTGAACACTTTCATATCAGCTAAGGTTCACAACCAACATTTACCATTGATTCATCAACCCCCCTTTCCCTTACCGCATCTCTCGCCCTAGCCATGTCAGTTTTCAGTACTGCTCATCGCAGCACTTAACCAACACTTCTCCATGTCCCACTGTCAGCAATTGTGCCCCATTATGTATTATTGATCAGGCTACTTCTACCTCTCTCTAATGTTCCAAATGCAGCACCTGGTATTCATCGCCACTGAGTAGCGTGATATTTACTGAGCTAAATAAGCAGTTGCATCTCTAAATGCTGCAGTGCCAAGGCCCTCGACACCTTCATCCTTACCTAGCATAATGTGTATTTGCCACCCTCTCATTCTGACCAATTGTCACCTCGGCACACCAAAGCATACCTAGCTCAGCTTTGATTACAACAGTGGCTCAAAAAAGTGTCTTAATGTTTGTTGATTCTTATGTAATTGCTTCCCTATGAGTCAGGGTGTGGGAATCTGACTGTGCTATAGGGAGGTGTCAGAAAGGTCCGCTTCCCAGCTATATTTATGGTCCCTATGGCGTGTGAATCTGATGCAACTGTGCGAAGATATGGACATTTTAATTTGATGACTCATTGAGATACTTTTTTGACTTTAAAAAAATATAGACAAATCAGACCACCTAGACAAAATATCATTACTCAATATTTCAAAAAATGGTGTCATATTAATTATATGACCTGATTTTGATATCTGACATTTATATAAGTGCAAGCTAAACCATGAAATCCTTCATAATCCTCATGAAGACTATCTCTCCTACTCAAAAGGATAATATCCTTGTTCTTTCCTCCTCTGGTCTATCTACTAGACAGATTGCTTCCAAAACTGGTCTTAGCAGGGCTACTATTGCTAGAGTCATCAAGAAATCTATTCCAAACACAGAAAATATCAATATGGAACATCCCTCTAAGCTCACCCCTCATGACAAAAGAGCTATTGTCCATTGTATTCTATCTGAAGAAGCTTCAAATTCTGTTTCGAGCCACCAAACTCATTAATTCCATCATCCCCTCCACTGTCTCCACCCAAACAGTAAGAAATACTCTCAAGGCAGCTAACCTGAAAGCTGCAACCAAGAAGAATAAACCACTTCTTTCACCAGCTCATAGGAAGAAGTGACTAGCCTTTGCTCTAAAGCACTAACACTGGATTATTGAGGACTGGAAGAGGGTAGCTGCCTTCACGCTAGTTCATATGGACTATTAGCAGCAGTGTGAATTCCACATTTAGTGTCCTGTATTATGACCTGGGCTACTACCACATAGCATGGCCCTCCGCTCTGAAGCACCTTGCACCTCCACCAATAATTGTTACTTCATCAATGCATTGCCCATGCCTGCACAGGTCCATGTCAGTGCTTCTTCCACATCCTAGTAGCCTATCAGTTCTGGGCCTTCCCCTACGGCACCTATTGGAGACGTGCATTCCCATTGACGGTACTGTGATCGGGCTTCAGCTTCTCTTGATGCCAGTGTAGTCCATGCCTTGACAATCTTTCCCAACAGTCATTCCTGGGTCTCTATCCATGTCATACTTGACACGGTGTTCTTCTTGGCATTTTTCAGATACTAGTGTTTTACAAACACAATCAAATTTCAAATTAAAACTTACTGGTTGCATGCTGAAGCTATCAGTGGTTCCAAACTGTCAGATCATATTGGGGTAATCTTCCAATGCATGGTACTTATAGGTCTTGAGATTGAGTTTCTTGTGTCTTGGACCAGATGGAACTGTCTTGCCCTTGCTTTTTGGGTCTGCTTCTGTAAGCTTGGAAGCTAACATAGCTTTCTGCCATCCACATGTTGCATACTCATTAGGTAGTTCTGTCATATAGTAATCGTTACATGTTGTGCGAGCGAATTTTCGTACTGTCTGCCCTAGAACAGCCGTGGCAGTGTCAAAAAAGTTCATGGTGTCCTTGGTGTGCATGTGCAGCTCCGCGAAGCCATGCCAAGTCACCAGATCGAACAGAAGGTCTAGAACCATCACATTATGGCTGTCTGGCAGTAAGCCCTCAAAGACAGGAAGCGCACACTAAAAATAAAACCAGATCATCAATAACTGTATCGAGGAACTTGGAACCAACACCTACCTGCAGAAGATCCTCAAAATCTCTTGCATAGGCATTTCATTGAGGATGCATTTGAATTAAATTTTCTTATTGTGCCTCTACCAAAGGTTGGCGTAGCACGATATCTATTAAGATCTGTTAGTAGATGTATGGGAAAATTTAAAATACATACCGTTCATTTAGTTTTTGGACTACATCTCCACCAACTGCATGCAAAATGTGCATTAAATGTGTGAATTGAAGCAAATTCATGAAGTTCATTGATCACAAACATGTGAAAACAGTTGAATCCGTAAGGTGATAGCTTGTCAGAAAATGAATTCTATGTATTAAATATCATCAGTCAGTAAGAAGTTGGAGTGGGCACCAGAAATTTTTCATTAAGAATACTCTTGACACGAGTCCCATCAACAGGCACGCCCAACTGAAAAATGAGCACTCGCGTGTCATCGATCTTCTCGGAGGTGTATCCTGTCATCCTTCCACATACATCTGATCCGACGTTTCATATCCACCTTTTGTTCCCATCAATGGAACCTCGTCCTTCTTTGTGAGACAGCGTGGACAAAGGCATTGTCCGAGATTCTTGATACCTGTGAGAATAACTCTGAGAAGCATTAAATGCATGCATCCAAGAATGAATAATATTACTTACTTCTCTGGATAGTCGGCTGAGTATGTAAAGAATCAAGGGAACACTCTACGAGTGATCCCATCGCTACATTAGATTACCATACCATACTCATAAGGCATAAAGTCCTCATCTAGTAGTAGAGCCCATATGGCTTGCATCAGCTGATGCTTGCAATGTGTGTAGACCTGATGTGTACATGGCTCGCCAAAATCAAGTATACTTTGACTCGTTGCCAAAATACAAATCAAAAGGCCAGAGTGAAGTGTCGCCGAAATTTGCCAGATGTGTAGCATCAGACCAGAACATAAGTGATGCAACGATGCGCTCGAGGTCATCTCCGGCTTCACAAGGCAGATCATTGATCTCTGCATATGTCTCCACCATTTCAGCGCTGGAGTACGCTTCTGAGAAGACCTCGATGTCGCGACGATCCAGAGATTTCCAGAAGTCGCCGATGGGGGGGTGTCATATCGTAAGTTTTTGGGACGTCATCCTGGCAAACAGACTGAATGATGTCAGTGATCCTGGACCCAGAGTAATGATAGGGGCATGAGAAGCTGGCTGCATAGAGATCATCTTGACCGATCTCCTTAGACGACAAGCCCTCAGTGATCAAACTGGGAATCAGGTCACCTCCAGCAAGTGTCGGAGCATCGGTAACACTTTCCAGGGTATTTTCATTGGGGTATACACTGGGGGCGGGTAGGGTAAATTCAGTAGAGGCATGCTTTGTTGGGTCTGGTCTTGAAAGGGATAAAAAGGGGGTGGGTCATCGTGCTCTGATTGCTGTGGGGATGGCGTATGAGGCTGGGGGTCCATACGTTGATCTGCGATGACATCATTGTGATGTAAATGTTGCTGACAGTTGGAGAGCGGCATATGGGCAAGAGCCGGCGCCGAGTCGTTCAGACATGCACAACATCTGAACCATCATACTGATCAGGTGCTCAGAAATAAAAAAATAAAAAAAAATAAAAATCACATCTGAGGGGATTTGAACTCTCAACCAGGCATGCGCAGCCAATATCAATCGGTTTGACCACTAGGCTAAGTGACCACAGATATCTTTGACCCAGCGTTCGGGGTATGTACCATATCCGCTGGACTTGAAAATATTTTATCATCTCCATGAAAGTCGTAGCCCTAGCCGTAGTGGAGACGAGGCCGGTCTTGGCTGGTCGATCGGCGGTCGTTCGAGCGAAATACGAGCGAAATACGAACGAAACATCGGCGAGTTTTGTGAATAAGTGAAAATGAAAGGCGAATGAAATATCGATGAAAGCCGTGGACGATTGTATGAACCTCGAAGCATCGGCGAGTTTTGCCGAAAAAGCGAAAATGAAAGGCGAATACAAGCTCGATGAAAGCCCTACGCATCATGGCCTCTTAGCCTGGCGGTAAGATGGACCCGAGATTCTGAATCATCTTGAGTTCGATTCCTGCCGGACGCAACTTTTAAAAATCGCATTTCTTTTGACGCAAGATTTCGAACAGACAGGGGTTTGATCTGCGAGGGACGGACCCGTGGGAACCGTTTATCCCCCCGACAGGGGCTCGTCGGGAGGCCCCCGACCGCCGCCTCACTATACATAGCCATCCATCGAGGATGCGCACTTATGCTTTCTCTTTTGCTCGCACATGTCGTTTGTCACATTCGGTTGTATTTTAGTATTATGCTGAAGCTAATAGATTGGCCTGAATTGTGTTGCACTATACTACCTGACGTGTTAGCACCTCAAGTCTTGCATGGGGGCGCCTGTCTATAATAACCCCTCCTTTGTACAAGTCTCGCGTTGCATTTTTCGACCTGAGTATTTCGGCTCGCGAGCCTCGTACAATGGGCCATGTCTACAGCCACCTCGTATGGCCTTGTTAGGCCAGTCAAGGCCTCATAAAACCCGAGCGATTTTGCTAATGTCCTTGTCGCGTTATGAATGACCCGTTGTGTCATTCACCAGAGACTGTACAAGAATCGTATACCAGACATCATAGCTGTAAGCAGGTGATCACGAAGGCAATACAGAGTCTAAAAGGTAAAAGAGCGAAAGTCAATACGAGAGTTAACAATAGCGTTGTACGCAGACGAAGGCTTGCGCATTCTGTAAGTCGAACAGTTGTAGTTTGTTAGCTAACAACATGGTTTCCTAAGCAAGCGTGTCTACATACGCATCGTTGATGAAATTTTTGATTTAGCCTGACGACACACATCGAAGCGGAACATCTGACAAACGACTGCTTGTAGCAATTCTTGAACGTCATAAGTCGTTGAAGTCATAACGGGTTCTATGCACTTTACCGTACCATTGAATCATGCCTTCCATTTCGTGATCCGTTCGAGCGAGACCTATCTGCATGAATAACGTCTGGGAGCTGTAGTAAACAACCACGCTCGAACTTGACCGAATTATATGCACTCGATGTTCAGAATGCAGTAAACGAAACAAACAAACGGGTGACAAACTTACTCGTAACCATCATCGATTCTCGAACTGACGGTGATCATCGCGAACTCGATCGTGAAAAGCCGGATGGCATTGAATGCGACTGCGAAATTTCGTTTGAAATGTCATCGCAGCATGACCGATACTATGCAAAGACCATCGGAAGCTCACCACTGTCGTCCGCGAGCTCGACTTGAAAAGCCATCGTCTACTCCACTTTCCGCATGCGCAGATCCTCCATAAACGTGTCGCATCGGGAAATGTATAAAACGCTTTTTATGGATAAAGGTCGAGATCTCTTCGATTCCTATTTCATTTCAAGGCGTTGACGACTGCATCACGAAGTAAGTTATTGCTTGAGAGTGAAGCCTTTGGGGGTCCTGTGGTAAGTCAAAGGAGACGGCTGATCTGCGCCAGACATAGTCGATGGATCCTATCATAGCATGCAAAGCACGACATGTCTACGTATCTCGCGGTGCGTGGCAGCCTTTTCAACGTGGTTCACGGAGTATATGACTCACTCGTCTCAAAAAGAGAAATATCCTCCACAGGCAGACATAAAAATCACAATCAGTACGTTCTGAGGTAGATCAGTTATCGATATCAACGGTGATAAGGTGAGCCAAGGTTTTGCCTCCCAGTCATGCTGTGATCTTGACAATGAGAACGTTATGTAAAATGAAAGTTCGTATACAAGTGCAAATACAATCAGTCGTAGCGCGTGACCAGTCGCCTTACACCACGACTCGGATGATATGAAGTCCTTCGAACGTTTAACGCGGCTGCCAACAGTGCCAACTCATTCTGCCAGAGATCGCTTGTTTGAGGAAGAACAGCGTGAGTTTCTGCAGCTTCCATTACATATCTCACGACTCGATTTTAAGACCGGTGGCTTCTTATCCGCCTGCAAGCGTGCAAACAGTGCTGCGCCATCAATTGATGCATCCCAGCTGATTCCACAAGCCCACCGAACCAGTTCCTGAACCTGTGCACGGTTACTAAGTACATCCGCCGATTCAAATCAGCGAAGTGCTTTCATTACAAAATAGCCCGTCACGGGACCTCTACCTCATTTAAAATTGTGCTGCACTATCAATATACACACTGGTTGAACTCAGAGGATGACACACGAGGCTTTCAAGCACGCACCTTGCAGCCGAACGTGCGAACACCGCCAGGCTGAAGGCTTAACCATCAGACACTCGTCATACGAACGCACATTAAATTCAGGCAAGCATCGCGTAAAACATTTGTATCCTGACTGCCGCAACGTTGGTCGGGGAGCGTGAGTACGGATCGGTTCATAAAATTTGTGATACAGCGAGTAAGTGGTATGTGTGATGCACGGCGTCGACAAAGCAGACCTGTTGGCTTGACGCGGACTGATCGACTCGACACGGACTAGTTGAATTGATACAGGTAGCATGAAACGATGGATGATGAACCGCATGAAACAGGAGAAAAATACAAAAAAATGAAACAAAAAAAGCACGGGGACGACAGTTGCAGACAGCGAGACCAGGATGGATAAAACATATGATTGGGGTGTGGGGTAATCCGATTGGATGGTTTGCATTAGGTGATAGAAAGAGATTTGACTGGACGATAATCGATAGCGAAATCACCGGAGGTTTAAGAGAGATAGTAAGACAGCGGAGTCTAGGAGCGAGGACACCAATCAAGGAAGCGCAACCCACATGAACGCGCAGGAATGTCAGCATTTATCTTCTCGCCGCCTAGGGTATTCAAGAATTTTTCTGTTGGCCTCCGCTGTAATGGACATGTGCTTACTCCCCAACTTCCATGTCTTCCTCCTTCATGCCAGTCGAAGACGCACTGCGGTGGTCAGCTGCAGCATCAGCTGCTTCTCTCAACTCTGCGTCCACATCCGCATCACCTTCGCCGTCTGCGTCTGGATCTGTGTTGGGGTCGGAGTGGGGAGAAGGAAGATGTTGCGCTGAGAGGTGTGTGTCAACTAGGGGTGATAGAATGGAGGATGTTTCACCCACCAGAGGACACCGCACCCCGTCGTCTTCGTCCAGGGTCTTCGTCGTCTGTGGTCTGGAGAGTAGCGATCGCAGGCGGGGAGGGAGGGTCACGGTTCCGATCTCTCTCGCGGTCCTTTGCAGACCCACCACTGCGTTTCTTGTCCTGTAGAAGTACAGGCGGCACGAAAGATGCTGAGCTTGGAAAAACTTGCGACTGTGTCTGCGCCTGTCTTTGCGTCCCAGTGATCGTACCAACAGGAATGGTATCTGTACGGTGCAATCGAGCTGCACTAGCGTTGCTACTGCCAGCCACATTTGCATCGGTCGTTCCCCGCCGCTCCACCCGCTTCATTTTTTTTCTGCAACGGTCGCACACAGTACCAGGCCCTTCTGGCCCAGGCCCCCATTTTTCGACGCATTTGTTATCTTTGTAGCGCCCTGGTAAACCACATTGGCGGCAGATGCGTTGACCAATAGAGTTAGTGGGGGGGAACGAAGTTGTGGGGGGAACGGGAGGCGGAGGAACTGGTGCGATGGGAGTGACAATGGCGTTAGGAGGTGTTAGTGGGGAGCCATTGTGAGCTGGCGCTACGTCATCAACTCGAGATCCGTTTATTAAAAAGGGACGCACTAATATTTGCACTTGACCCTGGTTTGCCCTTCTTTTGGGGGGCGCCGGTAACGGGAGGGGCAAAAATATGTGTTTGATAGGTCCTGAGCTCGCCAGGCTGATCTAATGGACCTACGGGGATATTCCTTGACTGGTGGGCAGCCAAGACAGCACGAGGAGACTGTGGCTGTTGATCACGAGCATTTAAAACACTCCTTTCGTCAGTGGCAGCGTCAAGGAGGAGATCCTCGATGTCCTGCGAAGTAGCACGAATACTCGAGTGGCTGCTAGAACGGGAGTGAGATTTATGAGTAGGTTGAATGCTAAGGTGGTGATTGAGATGTTGAATCTGGTGAAGCTGTTGGGAGTGGTGATCCATGTCAGGGATGCGTCCGCGTGACATGGAGGTAGCCTGGGGAATGTGAGGAGATAGAAAGGTGGTATGAGAGGGAACTTACCGAGAGGGGGGGCCTGTGGTCATATTCTCCGCGTTCGTTACGTGGTCGTTTGGAGGGAGGTTGAGGTTGTGCGATAAGATAAGAAGGGTCATCGAAGCTGCCTGAGCGAGGACGGACGCCGCGAGTGGATGGTGGAGGAGGGAGTGGGCCTGGAGGAAGGGCAGAAGAACTAAGTGAAGAGGAGGTGTAACGATGATGAGATCGATTATATGAACGAGGTGGGGGTTCTACAGTGATGCTAGGATTGGCGGAATAAGGGCTATGATCATGCTGATTTTGATTGGGGATGGGGGTCAAGACGAGATGACCGCCTGCATCTCTAAGAATGCGTTGAAAGCCAGAACGTGCATCTGCGGCACGGGATTCGATGGCGGCGAGGTATTTATTGAGTTCTTCGTAAGATTCGAGAACAACGCGTCTGCGTGCTTCTGCTTCGTCTCTTTGTCTATCGGCATGGGCTACACGTGCCTCAGCTTCTTCGATGACACGACGAGCCTCGCCTGAGAGGGGAGCACCGTTGACGGTTGCGGCCTGAAATTCTGCTAGTAGACGCTCTACTTTTTCTAACCGTTTCTTTGTATTTCCGAGTTCTTTTGTGAGTCTGTCATTGTCGCAGTAGCTGTTATGAAGTAAATGTGCGAGCTGAGCGTTGGAATGGTTATTTATTATTCCATTTGGTGAAGTAAGTGGAGGGGAAGTCATGGGAGGTTCTGCAGACATGGTATCGCGTTAGTGGGGGAAGAGGAGGTCCATGATGGGTTTCATTATTATTGGAATGTGGGTTGATAAGAGTTGTTTCCCTGTCGGTGAACACGCCTTCCCTGTCACACTATTTGTTGGTCACTTGTCACCTTTTCCCCGGTGGCAGTCTCGGCCGGGTGTATAACATCATGCCCCGCTCAACTCCCAGAACAAACGTTGCCGACGCACATCATTTCTTAATTAAGTAAAACCCATTTCCCTAATTCGGTTTTAACGCCAAAGACCCCAGTCACTCATTTCATCCCGCCCGCTTTTGGGGTCTTGCCTCGTGTCGGCGCTCACCGCGGCCCCCCCGTATCTCCAATTCTGTCAATATTCTGTCAATTTATTAATTTTATATTATATTATTCTCCCCGCCTCGTGTAGCGGCTACTCCCGATTATTCCCGCCCTAACCCGTCGGTCTCTCATCTGTCCCTTCGGCCAAGCCAACTTCTCTCCTCGGCAGTAACACACGAGGCAAACACGAGGCCCCGCACCGCCCATCCCGCTTCCACGTATGTTCTATGTTTACACCCGCCCTTGATCACTCCGGTCCGTATCTTCCAATTTTTATTCCGCCCAAGAACCACACCGCACCCCTACAGCATGCCCGACGAATTCAAGAATTCCGTCAACTTAAACTTTGTTCTTCACCTCCCTTTGCTCTTTTCGCTTTTTGCCTCGTTTTTCTTTTCATCTTTCTTCCAAATTCGTCTAATCGTGCCTGACAATATCCTTTTCAAATTTTCATTCGTCCTCTCGTCCCCAGCGTTACCTCCGTCACTACCCTCAGCGGTCCGTTCATGTCCATACCAGTGTATGCACCACATGCTCATCCTCATTTCAGTTCATCACGCCTCGATTTCTACTCTTCATGACATATCCTGACATCATTCATATCCACACTGGTATCCGGCATCTTCATTTTTTTCTAACCGGCACAGCATATTGCCTCCCTAATGGCCCAAATCCTCCAGACGCCAGGAACTACAATGTCCAATCTTATTTATTTTCGTAGCTCGTGTCCTCCTCGAGGTTCCGTGAACTAACGTTTTCCACCAAATTCCCGACATCCTCTCACTAGTAGAATGCCATTCTTGACTTATCGGCGGCTGTGTAATTATTGTTACAGGCGTAACGCAAGTAATTTCTCAAAATCCGTAATACCCTAGCTTCGATTCTGCGCTCGTCGGCGATAATGTCAGCATCCAGTGTTTTTACTCGAGGTATTCTATAGGAAACGCCATCCTCAAACCTCGGGTTGTTCATCCCCGACATATTCAATCAGTTGTGCTGCTATCGAGAATGGTTAGTCTCAAAACGGCTCCGGAAAGTTACCTTGCACTGAATCATGGCAGTGACGTTGCGTTCTTGAGGCTCCGTGGTCCACGCCATTCACTATAAGCAATAGAATCACGATAACTTGCCCTTCGATGTGGATTCCGCTCAAAATTTGAAATGCCGTACGTGCTATGTATTCACGGCTACACCTAATGTGTAGCAGGCTAGCGGCGGCCGTACGCAGCGGCCAAACTCAGCGAATTCCATCATTTCCTGCGGTGCACGGGTTTTTGGATCAATTCGTCTCGACACTTTGCTTCTGATTCTTTGCCACTGCACTTTTCAGGTACTTCCAGCTTCTACGTCTATTCTAGTAAACTTTCAAGCTCGAGTCTAGTGCATAGGGAGCTAAGTAGCGGCGTCCGCAAGCAGCAGAAGGATCTAGAGTCGTAATATTTATCACTGAGAATGCACGGGGAACTGGATCACCAATTCATCTCGGTTCTCTACATTTTCTACTGCACTCCGAGTCGCAGCTTCTACCGCTATTCTACATACTGCGAGGGGATACTGAGAGCTAGCGGCTTGAACTGGTTACATTTCAAGCTACTAGCTCTATGGGTTAAATGGCTGACGAATTTTATGCCACTCAGAAATACGACAATCCTTAGGTTTTCCTATCTTTTTATGCCCGTGCTGCATGCGAACAGAATTTCACTGATAGCTAGATTTACTTGATGTGACCATCGTCCCATTTTCCATGCCACGGATGATCCTGATGAACTCAAAACTCAACCTCATCGGCACCGCGGTCATGAATGCCATCCACCACCTGACGAATACCAACACGCACAGTGCCGACCGGTATCCAATCTCTTGCCTATGATTTTCCCAATTTTGATGACATCGATGCCTTTGCCGATCTTGACGCCTCACCTCTCATGAAGATGCTTCATATTGATCACGACGTGAGCACATGTCAATCTAACTTAAACAGGCGCATCTCAGCTGACTTGGATTATTTCGGATTCTGCGGGATCCAGTACACCCCGAGCGCAAAGCCATTCTAATGCACACAGGCACTAGCCTCCGACATCGTCGCTACTTCTCTAATTTTTGCTACCGAGTGCCTCACAAAATCCTGATATTCATTCAACCCGAGGAATTACGAGATTTTATAGTTTCATGTCCCTGGATTGGGACCTGCGCAGCTGCCTTGGGGTCACGCACGAGTAGCAGCGAAGATCGTCTCGATGTATTACCCCACGTCAATTCTTTTTCGTGCGGGCTTCTGTGCATAGGGCTCGATGTGAGGCGCGCCCCGCTCAGATAAATTTCGAAGGGGCGTAGGGTTTTACATAATTGGTCCAATGTTTTTGATCATGTTTAGGCTTTTTGTGGGGAATAATTGATTCAGATGACGTTGAAATGGTGTTGAATACATCCCTCCATGTGTACGTACATTACACCCACCCTTCACCCACAAATACACGACATCTCAAAAACGACAATCTTAGCCGCGAACATCTTCGCCCAGTATGGCACGGCACATGACCCCTGAGCTCGATCGAGGATCACAGAGCTGTACTAAATCCATCTACTTGCCCCACCCGCATTTGCTGTGCCTTCTATCTAAATACAGCATCCACTTATCCAAGGTATGCGACAACACCGCAAGCTCGCCTTCTTGGTTCCTGTAGCAAACCCGTTTCCCCTCATCTTGGCAAACCCTACGCAGCCATGCACATCAATATGAACGCTGCATCGCCGCATGCGCATTGCATAGTAATATAACGCAACGACAACGCTTTCCCGCTTTTGGCGCGCTGTGGAGCCCAATCCATATGCAATCAGTCAAAGCCTTCATCTCAACTCACGCTCTCATCACTGCCAATGACATAAATGAGTTCATTTTTCAGAAGCCGCATGCATCACGTTTCATCCCGCGACTTCTCATAAGTCAACGCTCAGAATGGTCCATTGCTTGTTCAGGAAGGCTTCGTTATCAACCCCGTGCCATCGAGCGTTTCTTTTTGGTGTTAGAATTTTCGAATCCCATATATATTTCAATGTGCCAACGTGCATGCGACTTTTGTTTCTGGACTGGGGCCCCGAACGTGACGTCGTCTGCCTCGTGTTCGGCGCATGTACACGAACTGGGCCGTGGCCCGTGGTGATGGGCGCTCGTACGTTCGATGGCGGTGTTCCTTCCCACCGCTGGTTTGCTTCTGTGTTATCTGATCGGCTGTTGCTGCGTGCGTTATGCGTTGGTGTTGGGCGATTCACGGTCGGATCCTGTGAGTGGCCCTGGCGCCAGTGGCCTAGCCTGGACGATTCTATCGCGCTGGCGGGGAGGCAATGCGATTGAAAAATGGCATTCAGAACTTTCTTACAAACTTTTTATTCAAAGTTCACGATATCCGCTTGTCTCACCCCATATCCAAATAAACGAAGAACACTTCCCAAGGAATTCAATTGACGAGCGATACAGCTCTCATCAAGTGACCTCCGGATGTCCAAGAACCCGTCCTCCCGATAGTTTTTCTAACACGATATGACCGAATGAAGAAGCTCGGCTGAAAACTAGTTCTGCCCGATCGAGATGTGTACGTTCGCTTCCTAACTTTATCGTGTCGAGGTCTCGAGGCTGACGGGACGCCATCCGTTAATCTTCGTGACAAACTATTGTGGAATGGGAAAGGGGCCGGTTGGATGGCTGGACGGTATTCCTCGGCGGGGATGCGTGCCGTATCCCGCCCTAACATCATCGTATTCGCTGGCATCTTGTCACTCGCTTTCCCAGAGATAACTTCTGGATATCTCAGCTGCCATGTATACGCCGTAAAGAGACACATCCCCCCTGTAAAAACAAAAGGGGCTTTAGACCATACTAAGTGACGGAGATTCGATTCGTGATGGCAGTACTAGCGATGAGCCATCTTGAGCCATCGACCCCGCCTTCGCTTTCCTTACTCGGGTGCAATGCTCCAGGGAAACCCTGATAGGTCGTTTCATTTATTAAAATTCCATGTACTTCTTTGCTTCTTGCTAACTTGACTAATTGTTGTCCTCGATAGGGCGTTTTTGCGCCTTTGTTCTTGTTCTCATGATTCACAGTTCGGCCGCTGAATGTCCGCCGGTTGGGTGTTTGACCATTTTGGGTCGACCCAGCAGTCAAGTACGGGAGGGCGTAATTACGAGGCGGGTATTTCTTGTTTTGTTATGTTCGGTTCGGTTGCTTGGTTATTCTGCGGTCGCTGAAATTTTATGATCCCAAGCGAGTCGAGGGCGCGGTGATTGATTTTCGTGTTAGACTATTTTTTATGGTCACAGGTTCCCTAGAAATTTTGCGATAGATGATGATCAGAAGATCTGCAGATACCAAATGTCTGTTCTTTGTTCATCCGAGCCATCTGATGAAATTATGATCTGGCAAATGCATTTCTGAACACAGCAGTAAAATAACTAAAACGATTATGGAATACAAATTGATCCCCAAGCAAAGTATCAAACTCCAGACACACCAATGATTATCGACAGCCTATGGTCGGATACCCATGTCCGAGAGCGCTCTTTGTCATCCTTCGATGACGATTCACATGGAGAGCCACGCGCCGCTGAACAAAGTAGACAGCGAGAAATCGGGTTAATGCAGTTTTACGCCAACACATACTAGTGAAGTGCGCCCAAGAATAAAACCCCCGGCCTCCCGCGATAGGTTTGCGTGATGGCTGCGGTCCTGAGCGCTCCACTCGCCAGTCTCGCATGTCGTGCATGTTCTGGATCTTACACGCAGTCTGGGATAAATCTGCGTCGACGAGCCTCGTGTTTTGCGCGTGTTTCGCAAGATCGTACGCCACGTCCCAGGACTACTACCTCGTGCCCAGGCCCTGAACATCCTGGGCAGCGTCGTTTACCCCTTTCCTCGCCAAGGACTCCTAAAACAGAGCTCGCGGGAAACCTGGGTCCTAAATTGAGACGTCCAATGAGATCGCGCCGCCGAAACGTTTACAGGCAGGCGATCTTCCAGCGCAGTACTGCCAGTGTGCACTGTCTTCCGAGTTGCGAGTTCGACTCACGGCTGGATTAGGGGGGAACTGGATCAGTTGACCAATCATTCGTTCATCCAAAAATTAATGATAGTTCCTTGATTAATTGGGACGTCATAGATTTTCATTTGTTTCTTATCTGCTGGCTTTGTAATTGAAAATCGTTCTCGCTTGTCTATGTCCTCGGCGAAGCAGTCCCGTTGACAAGTTGGTGGGACAAGTCCCTGAATAACCCTGAGCACGTTGGGCAAAGCGGCTCGTCACACAAGGCTTTGGCAGCGGCGTAGCATCTGTTAGTAGCAGCTTGACAGTGTCGGCCTTGCCAGCGCGGCGTGTCAATGTCAGCATTCGGTCAGGTACGACATCGCTGCCATAGCGGAAGAAATTCGTTACGGCTGTATTGGGTTCTACTTTCGCTCGTTATCATCTCTTATCGACCCTGTTCGCGTTCGGGAGGTTATGTGAATGTACAATAAGTAACTGTACCCTGTACACTAGATTAAGCAAATTTTACAGTAATAAATCGACTCATCTATATCACGCCATCACTCATTCAACCGCTAATAAAATCGGTCGGACCCCAAAATTCATCAGGCTCAAGTTGCTCCATCAGCTCGTCGACCAGGATGAGCAGATAAGGGATATCGACACCTTTAACGACGCCGACGCCATCAGGATACCAAATCTTCCTTTCCTCATAGGCCCACTTCCATCGCTACAGATAAAATCTGATCAGAGCTGAGGTCGACCACGTGGTGATAGGAAGGACCTACCAGATATCGGATCAGTTCCTTGTCCTCAGGCATGACTTGTTTCCACTCCTCGCTCTCGTGGCTCATACAGAATATTCGGTACGAATCTAGGGCGTATCGGCCCACGCCTGGATAGTGTGAGACGGGTGTTGGCGGATATGGCATAGTCGTTTTACGGGCCGTTTGAGGGGATCCGTAATGTTTGCGTTTTCTTGGATTCACATAAGATGGCGCGGTGATTTTTACCCTCGCAGGAATTTCTAAGCGGCACTTAGATGGACGAAGAACGTCAGTAGGAGGATCATTTATGTATTCTTGAGAGATCTCCTTCATCCATGCTGCCCGTTTGTTGTAGAGGCCGAGCGGTCGCAGAATATTTACGAGCTCATCATGATCAGCTTGTTACGAGACGACCGTCAGCGTTCGTAATGGGATCGAGAAGTTGGAGCCTACCCTCGATCATATCCCGAGGGGTTGGCCAGCGGTCCATGAGCTTCCAAAAGACTGGGATAGCATATCGGCCAGTAGTCACATTCAGTAGTTTGACGGCGATCAAGAGCTGCCAGGGATTATCAGAAACAGCGGCTGAAATGAGATAGATGAGAAATACTGTTACGACATGTAGGAGAAGAAGTACCCTGTATCAAGATTGGCTTCGCGTTCGCGATGTACCCGATAAGATCGTTAAACAAGTCTTGACGGTATGTCGGAAACGCAGGCATATTCTCGTGTGTGAAGAGGTCCTCCGACGGTAAAAAAGAAGGCACCCATGACTTGCCAGATTGTGTGACATTGGAAAAATATCTCGAGGTTACCAGTGTGATGGGATCTGGGCTTGTTCTATGGGTGACGTCCGTTTGTTGCGTTGCTACCTTAGATGTAGCCATTGATTTACTAGATAAAGCGGTAGACTGGTGGAGTGATACGGTAGAAGGCACGACCTTGCGACGTTTTCGAGGTCTGGAAGATGGGGTGGGGAGCGTCAGGGTTTGGAGTGTAGACCGAACTTCATCAGGCATAGGTGTCAGGTAACATGTTTTGGTGAGTGGAATCTTCATCTCCGCTTCCGATGGTTCTACAGAACTCTCGTCCTTCGCGGGTAGCTCACGATGGTAAGAATCAACAGGTTCGAGCTTGCGCTTCTTTTTCGTCCTCTTCGACACCTCTAGTAAATCGTTATGCGCCGATAGCGGTGGAACTGTAGACGCAGACTTGACAACAATCTCTACCGCGTCAAGTAGTTTGCGAGGACCTTTGCGACTGGAATCATCGGTCGAAACACCCTTGCCTGAGGGCGTAAAGTAGATAGAAGACTCTCCTGTGGGTGCGCGCTGTTGAGTGGTAGTTACTGATTCACTTTTGCGACGCTTTGATTTGGCATGAGAGACATGCTGTGAGGTATTCTTCGAAGCTCGAGACTTTCTAGCAGTCACTGGAAGACAATCATTATTTTCAGGTAAGGGTTTTCTCTTCAGCAAAGAAGATGTCTGGGGGGTATAAGCATATGAACGTAGAAACTGAGAAAAGGTGGAAGGGGTACTAGTATTCATCGACTGAGAAAGAGATAGAGGTGTACCGTGGTGGACTAGGGTGATGGACCGGGTGGACCTCTGGACTTTTGGTGGCGTCAATTGACCGGAAAAGGCAAAGTCAGGTTTAGTGACTCGGCTTTGGGAAGCTGGGGATCAGACGGAGGCTCCTGTTCGTCAGAAGCCATCACCAGCGTAACTCACCTTGAAAGCAGTCTCGACTCGAACAATAATCATTTCTTATATTCTTTCAAATCTCTTTCTCTTATATATCTCTTGTTTAGTTCTTGCATTCATTTACAAGAACAGAGCGTCTGTGAATCTACCAATTCATTTCTTATCTGTCCAAACAGTTGGGACTATTTCTTTCATTCACATCTCTTAATGCCATCAAGGAAGAACCGAAATGCAACCCGACAATCACCTCGTACTCCTGTTAATAATTACTCTCCTGCTATCCTTCCCGTCGACTCAAATTCTCCGCCTTGGTCTACGGAACAGTCCCCCCTTGTCGAGCCAGACAGACCTCCAGATTCTCCTATCATTCAAATCAACCTCGAACTTCCTCCAGTGGTAGCAATGGAAGATGAGAGTTCACCTATCAAACATGATGGGGGTCTTCTTCTGGCAACCCCCGAGTCTCGTCCCTCGCCTGTGCGTTCAGAGGTTAAGCTTCCTCCAACAGAAGACGACTTTACGTTTACACCAGGAGCGCTTGGCCACACCCGATCTCCTGTGCTTGCCCGGTGAGCATTCTCTCTTTGTTTGTCTCTACCGGTCCGTTTTTGGGGTGCCGCACTTCTTTCATACTTGAGGGAAACACAAGGGGCATTTACACAGCATGGTGTTGTCTTCCCTGGTTATCGTATCCTCGCCTTGATGCGCCCCATCAGCTTTCCTGTGTTGTGATATATTCAATCGACAAGTATAGTAGATCACCACGTGCGCATGCATTCTGTACATCATCTTCTCGTTCGTTTCCCCACTCCTTTCCTTCATTAGACACAAAAGGCAAGACAGCTGAACTTATACTTTCCTAGCGAGCCAACCATGCTTGAGAACTTCTCTCGCGCTGTGCGCAACTACGTGCCAACTTCCATTCCTGTTCCTGCATCTGCACCCTCTCCGCCGCGGGTATCAAGGCCCGTTTCTTTTGGTAGCTTCATGGCCCCTCCTGGCGCTTCCACAAGCCCAAAGATACCCATTGTCTCTCCAACCGCCAGGAAGCCTCTTGGCGCTGGTCCAATTGGAAATCAGCAGAATTGGAGAATGAGACCAGGCGCCAAACTTGACTCAGCAGACGACGACGAACATGCTATCTTCGGCTCTGACGATGAGGACTGTGAAAGCGCGTTCTCAGGAGATCAGCCCCTGACAACTTACCCTACCGCCGCTGAAGGCGACTCTATTATGTGGTCCCGTTGGGACACCCTCATTGAGAACGGTTCGAGACCTCGGTGAGCTAATTCATGTCTCAGCAACAGACAGTTTTATAACAGATGTCGCATCATTCAGGCGTATACTGTTGCTTGGCTACACCACAGGCCTTCAGATTTGGGACTGCACAATCCTGGGATCAGTGTCCGAGATTCTGAATCTTACTGATTATCCTTTTGGGTCCGTTACCTTTGCTGGTGTGCTTGCGGCTCCGCACTCCTCTGGAGAACGTGAATATGACAGTTCCAGGCCTCTAATTGGTGTAGTGTGCGTTAAATTTCATGCTAGATACATGACATCCACCTCTGATAAACGGAATGTGCAGCTCTAGGTCGAAAGACAAGTCAACGATGTCTATTTATTCATTGCGGGCTCACAAGGTCATCAAGCATCTTCCGTTTGTTAATGTAACAACCTTTACTTCAAGTGCACACTTCATTGTCATCGTAAGTATCTGGCTTATCCACCTATAAGATGTCGCTGACCAGCAAACAACAGAGTACTACAAATCCACCAACTCTACACATTCTTTCTTCAGCATCCTTTACAGAACTACATACTATTTCTTCGCTTGCCATTCTTCCTTCGTACACAACAATTCCATATAAAGCCAATACCAACAACATTGTATCATTAACACCGATAGACTCCATCAACACTAACCATGCTTCTCATGACTACCCCGCCCCCATATTTGCTCTTTCTCATCGCATCTTGGCATATGCTTCCCTGCCTCCTAGAGCAGACTCTCATGTTGGAGCCGTTTCTCAGCCTCGCACGCGCCTACGCTCCCCGTCGAGCACCCTCGGAATATCTCATGCTGCTGCACTCAAGGTCGGGGGGACCGTCCTCAGCGGGGTGAAGTCCCTTGGTGGAATCGCATATTCCGCTGCTGCGGAGTATGCGAAATCTCGCGCGGGCGCGGGAGATCAATCACGCGTGGCTCAAGGGCAAACATCCGTGATGAGTGGCGTCAGCAACCTCTTCTTTTCACGGAGCGCCCCTGCTGCGAGCAGCGGTCATTCGGACCCAACCGAAGTTACGTCTCTGTCACCGGCGCTATTTCCAAATACCCAAGACCGACAAGAGGAAGTAGAGACGCTATCGTCGGGTTATCATATTACAGTACTAGATCTGGCTTCCCTTTTGTCCGGAGACAGTCCGTCCGTACGCATCATTTCCGAATTCGTCGCATTTAAGCACCAGCCCGTGTCCTCTCTCAAGTTCACTCTTGATGGGACCTCCTTGCTAGTATCTCCTAGGGATGGGCAAGCCGTTCGCACTTTCCAGATCCGGCCTACGGCGAGTGTTTTACTTCCCACCGACCCCGAGAAGTATGCTGGCGACCATCAAATCGCGCTCGTCGGGCGCCAATTCAATGCTGAACAAAGTTCACCGTGGCACATGTACAATCTACGCCGAGGTCGGACAACTGCCGTCATTGATGGGATCGAAGTTTCGGCGGATGGGCGGTGGGTCGCTTTTGGGACTAGGAAAGCGACAGTACACGTCTTTGCCATCAATCCATATGGCGGAAAGCCAGACTTGCGAAGCCATATGGAGAACAGGGTTCGCAACACAAATGAAGCCGTAAGTAAACGTCATCTTCCTAGTCCGTTTAGTTTTGCTCAGATCGTATTAGCATGTCCCATTGTCCGTTGAATTGTCATCGCTTGTGCGTCTCAGATCCGTCAAGGCGTCCGCTCATGGCGGCGTCAAGCCGGGAATTACCTTTACGTTCCTCCCTAGCGACACACCGTTGCCTGCCAGCCTCCAGCCTCCCCCATCTGCCATCACATCGTCTCCTAGCACATCCTCAAGTCGTTCTGATCAACCTTCTCCGCTTCGGGCGAGGAAGACTGCCAACTTTCAGGATCTTCTTCTCTTTGATCCCTCTGATGGTGTGCTATCTTTACGACGTATCATGCTTGAACAACGTCCTCGTGATACAGGCGCATTTTCATATACATTAGCCAACTTGCCGACGAGCATGTCGCTTCCTGGTACTAGTGCCACTGGTCGTCTCAGCACATCACCACACAATCGCGTCGGTGTCGCGTCGACCAAGACTTCTGGCCTAACTCAAATGATGTTGGAATCTGCTAGCGAATTGCATGGACGAGACACCATGATCGCTACTTGGCAGCTTAGACGACACCGAGATTGGGGCGAAGTCAAGCACGTGCAGCGTTTGAATGCGTGGTCTCCTGGACGAATGCCTATTGCAAAGTATGCGCTACTATCAACAAGTGGCTTTGATGCTGACGCAGATTGCATTACTTCTAGCTCTCTTGTTCATGCAGAACTGTCTACATATTCCAGGTCGCCGAATGTGAATCCTCGCCTTATCTATCTTGCCCACCAATTCAGCTTTTACACTCTGGGCGAAGATTACCATGCTCTCATTCGCCGCAATCGACTAGACATAACAGGGACCAAGATGGACGTGCGCAAGGAGGTAGAAGTCAGTGCATATTCCGCAGGCACTGGAGAGTCTTTTGTCGAGGGATTTTCGCCTCGTGATATGGGACGAGTCGCGTCTTCCTTTGACGAACCAATAGCGTCTGCTATATCTGCCGATATGGAGTACCCGCGTTCATCTCGGTCTCTCATCCCCATGCTCCCGAACGGGGCTGGTTTGAAGCCACGGTCCTTTAAGAACCCCATCCCCATCCGCGCCATGACATCAAATATTGCCGAAGGCGTCGGAGAAGGTTTTGGTCGTATCCGAAGAGAGATCAATCGAGTTCGTTCCCCACAGCTTGTACGACCAGAGGGTCTATCGGCGTCCGTTCCTCTTGAGTTTGATGAGCATGACGAGGATCTAGTGTTTCCAGGGATGGAACGGGACGATGACGTTGTGGATGACAATGGGTCCAGAGGTGAAGACGCCACGGACCCTTCGATCGATACACCTCCTACCGATGCTGAGCTGTGCGATGAAGGCACCGAGTTATGGCATGGTTGGACAGAAGAGGATAAGCTCGCTGTGGACGAGGCAGAACAGTTTGACGATGTCGTCGGATTCTTGGACGAGGAGCAGACGCCAGCGATTCAAGCGGAGCAAAGGAGGGCGAACAGGAAACAACTTTGGTAGCCGCATCACGCGCTGTGCTTCCTGTTGCTTACTATCTACGTTTGTAATGTGTATTATCTGACATGTAACACGTGGTCCGGTGAAATTAGTAAACTTTGTTTGCAATCCAAGATAAATGCTACATGTAAACGTGAGATGCTCTGGGTGATATCAAGATACACATGTTGGTATGTAGTGGGCATAAGCAGTGACCAACGACAAGAAATGAAATGAAGATATATGTATGTGCATTATGAACGACTTGAGTGTGATCCATTCTGCCTTGCGACCGCGCGGCCTGATGTGTCACAGGGGAATGCAGGTCGTAGGGCTGTGGAAACCCGGGAATCTGTGCAAGAGCGCACGTAGGCTGGGTTTGAAGGTCTATAAAGGTATTCCGTGGGGTGCGATGGCGACGGGCCGAGATGAGAAGGGGGACGGGGTCGAGGATAACTATAAGAAGTAGTTTTCCGGGTTGGGGAAGGCGATCGTGACCAAAACGAGTTGGACTGCGACCCTGATCCACCGGGATGATTAACCTCCTTATGTTCTTTACTGCAGCCCTCGTAGACATCCATTGCGTATTGGGAATCATCGTCAGAAAGATCGTCTTCTGATTCTTCCGAGTCTGTTGCTGGTGGCGAGACCAGGGACTGGCCATGCCCCAGGATGTCCGAAGGGAACGGGGATTGATCACATGCACCATGGCCATCCATGTCAGCCAAGTGGCCCGCAGACAGTCTCGTGTGATTCCGCCAGTGGCGACGCATGTTTGAATTGACGTTGAATTCACGACCACATCCTGGATATGGGCACTGATATGCTAAAATTGGAAAAGTCAGCTAGTGTCTTCGTGGGTGTTGATACAAATTGAGAAGAAGTGATGCAACGAGGCAAACACGATTTGTCTTGAAGACGGACGAGTCCGAGATAATCAGATATAAACGTACGTTTTGCTCCCGTGTGTGTGTTTACGTGGATCTTCATGCTGCTGGGGCGATTGAATCGCTTACCGCAATGAGGACACTGGTGCTTCTTGCCGCGCCCTTCTCCATGCAGCATTGTTGTTAGATGATCCGACGACTTTAGGTAAGGTCTCCTGCCATCATTTGTCATGACGGTGGAAGCAGAATTAGGAGGGTCTGATACAGAAAAGGACAATACGGAAGATGAAGGCTGGGGTCTAGAATCTTGAACGTGTTGGGATGGACTAGGTAGGGTATCGCGTGGAATTTGTGAACTGTAAAGAGGGCCCGGAGACCTGTGCTTTTGGCGTTGTTGTGACTGCCGAGGAGGTACGAAGGGAGCCATAGAAACGCGGAAAACCGGAGTCGATCCATTGGCGATTCCCGAGCCCGATTTTCCCTGAGAGGAGTTTGTTGCACGAGTACGCAACTTGGTGCTAGAAGCGATATGCTGGAGGGAGGAAGCGAGAGGGTCAGCTCGGAGAACGTTGAAGGAATAAGCTGCGGGAGGTTGTGTATTGTCTGGGGTGAGATAGGACAATCGATTTGAAGCCGAGTCTGAGCTTGTACTGGATGGTGGTGGTGATGGAAGACTGCGAATTGCGGAATCACCCGTACGATAGGGTTTTGTACCGCGGTGGCGAGAAGTGGGGCGAATATGATCCTGGTGGATATGATGAGGATGGACGAGTGCAAGGTTGGGGGGGATAAACTCACAGAGGTATCATTGTCCTGAGAGGTACGAATTGAAATTTCTGGATGTAGAGTGAGTTGTGAGTATAAGGATTTTAAAAAGAGGCGTACCAGGGAAGATGTCGCGTATGCTAGGGAGTGGTACGCTCTGGTGAGACATTGTAATGATAAAGCGCAGTCGATGGTAGTAACCTGCTGTGGGCTTTGGGAGCTAAAAGGAATTTGAAGGATATTTATATAGATGAGGGAAGAGCCTGTTATGGATGATGGCCAATGCGGTGTTCTAAAGAAGGACCGAGGGCGCTTTGATGCGAGCACCGAGGATTGGCTCGAGCATGACCGTGGACCGCAGTAAGAGTGAAAAGATTAGCCTTGCCATGTACAGAAACGGGATAATATATTATATCATATTATTTCTCATTTTATATGATTTTATATCTCCTGAAAATCTTTCTCTTCTTATATTAAATCGGCCGCCGGTCACTCTTTTTCGTAAGTAAATCCGCCTAACCGCACTTGAATTACCACATTATTATATACGATGATCTTTTCCCCTTTTTGACCAGTGATCTCCGCCCCCAATCCCTGACTTATCCGCCGATCTTATCGTCAGCTGAGAATGTAATACACCTATCCTCAATTAGTCTCCGTTCTCCTGCCGTACCATACAACTTAGTCCCCGTCTCTCTTCGGTTATACACATCCTCAATACACACTCAGTCCTTGATCACCCTCCTTACGTCCACATCACTAGCAGCAACTCTCCGAGGTGATACCGTGCTTCTCATCCGTGGACATAGCTCATTCGGCACCCCCATTACAATACTGTCGGTCCCCGTCGATGCACTCCACCCTCGCCTACCCCCGTTCTTTATGTTCTAAAGAGGATCTCTTGACTCATCGATCATCCGCGGTACTACGTATACGTCGGACGCAACATGGCACCTTCCGATCTACTTGCGCTCAAAGCGGACTCTTGGTCATGCGGTTTGCACGTTGGTTTCCTGACTCCATTAAATCATACAACCATAGCATCCGTTCACTCGTCAAAAATAATCACATCCGTCCGTCTATAAATTAACTACTGCATCCCCCTCAACCGCGACACTGATTTTCGGATTGGCGCGGTGGCTTGCTATGTTTAATATTCTCTTACCATTGTGGGAAATCGCCGTTAAGATCGACAGGGCACATGGTTGCCGCCGGTTGGATGGCCGGATTGTCGCTGCGGTTAATTGCGTTATCGATCTTGACAACAACCAGGTCATGATTTTTCCCGATATGCAGAACCCCATCCGAGATCAGTGGGAAAACGATCTTTCAAGTATCAAAGACCATGTGCTCAAAAACTGAAAATATAGAAAGCCACACCAGAAACACGCTCGGCACTTCTGATCTGAGCTTCAGATCGGTACCGCGTTAGCAAAGCACCAGCGTTGAAGTTCCTATTTAAAGTGAAAAAGCACTAGAATTACTCTTTCAAACACTCCGCAACATGTGCAGACAATAACTTATCGACAAAGTCTGCAAACGAATCACAGACCTCATCGGGAGGTTGCACACCTTCCCTGCATTCATCCCCTGCTCGGTATTTTCCTGTTTTCACTGAGAATCCCCATTAATAATCGCTTGGCACGGCAAATTGTAACAAATCAACTCAATACCTAAGATCCTCCACAGACACAGGTCTATGGCGCCGCCACCAAGGTCCGTTCGGATATCATCGCCAATCACGGCGATGCATCCTTCAGGATCATAACCCTCACAATCGAGGCTCTCAATCACCATTTGGAAGAAAGCTTTACTTGGCTTGCCGAGCACCTCCGCTTCCCTTTCTGTAGCATTTTCAAGAGCGGTGACAAATGGTCCTGGACCAAGTACAAGCCCATGGCCCGAGGATTCTAGGTATCTCGCCTTGTGTAAAGCGATGAGGGGGATCGATGCCTTCGGATCCTCACCACACCGCTTCTGCGAATCATGTTCTCCAACAAGAATCCGAAATGCAGAATTAAGATGATCATAGTCGAACAACGCAGGCGCCAAGCCCACAATTACCGCGTCATAGGGGGCACTATGATCGTACAGTCCTCCGGAAATGCATTCGTCTTTAGCGGACTCGGACAACAGGAAATACGGCCTTGGAACGGCTTCAGCTTGATGTATCCCATGTTTGAAAGTTTTGGATCGCTGACCTTTTGAGACCCCTCGTCCGGATAAGACTCCGTACGGCCTTAAGGCTCGTCCATAGTTCTTGCGATTCACCAGTTTGCACGTCAAAACCAGCATCTAGCATTCTCTTCTGAAGGACTGAGGTGGATTCTTTGCTGGTATTGCTACAAAACCTGAACGGGAATTTACTGCGCCGCAGCTCAGCAAGCGCTTGAACTGCTTCTTGTGTGGGCGTCGAGCCGATCATCAGAGTACCAGAAATGTCTATAAGCAAAGCACGAATTTTCGGTCTGGGTCTTACAGCCATGGTGAAAGTGGGGCGTTGCTTTATCGCCGTTATCGATGATGGAAGTAAAAGGTCACTCAGTCGGACCATGGTGTGCGCGTCTATGACATTTTAATCACGTGCGGCGCCTTATCTGCACAGTGCACTCATTCAGGAGTCCTTGACGATTTGCAACCCTATTATTTTTTCGTCTTTTGTGTGTGCAGTATGTAACAATCAGACCAAATATAACGTTCACGTAACGTCCTAACGGAGAGGAAAGGGTCCATATAGTATGTAACCAACGGGAATCAGGCCATTTAAAACCTTCACGTAACGCGCTAGCGGAGAGGAAAGGGAACTAGAATCTAACCGCTGCTCAGCCAGAGCCCCAGAGAGCTTCGGCATCTATCTCTCGCGGACCATGCCCGTTTGGTGCTCCTGTATCATGCTCTTCATCGGTGGGTAGTGCAATTCTGCCTTCTCGCTTGGTAAGTCGACGGTAGAGGAGCGTTCCAATGAGAGCCAGAGGGTGGAGTACGGTGAACAAAATAACAGTAATCTAGACAAGTGTGAGGTAGGAGGTAGAATCATCATAAAATTTAGCTCACATAAACAGGAGCAGGTTTGGGCCTCGCGGTCCATATACTGACACAAATCCAAGTAGCTGCGACAGCCCATACGATATCACGGCGCATCATTATCACAAATAGGCCAATGAGATTTGCACCGCATGTGACCCCAAATCCAGGCCAAGCAAAGCGCCCGTAATCTTCGGGGTTACTAGGTGAATAATATAACCCCAGAGTGATGCTTAAAGGCATACGCGATCAGTAATGCAACTTCGCTCGAAAACAAAACTCCTACAAGAGCGAATAGGGAAACAGCAAGGATAGAGGAAGAATTAGGAAGAAACGCAGTGGAGCGTGAATGAGTGCCGTGTCGAGAGGGCGCGAGGATGTGGGAGGATGATACGTGAGCAGCGCGATGTTCGAATATAACAAACATAGAACCAGAAGTCCAAGAAGTATCGTCGAGAGTAAGAAAAACTCAAGGACCTGGTCACATATGACGGTGAGGTCCAATAGGTTTATGATATGCGACGTACCCAACACACGGCCCAAAGAGCCATCAACCAGTTTGCAAAAACGAGGGAAAGACCAACTCCTTTCACTATCGTTGTCTGCGTGTGCTAAGGACACTTCAACTGCTGACTAGCAATGCGCTGCTTACCTTCGTCTCCGGCTTCCTAGCTACAACCAGCAACGTGCAGTAGCCTATTTGCCCAAGGCATATAGCGACGACGTAGGCAGAAATGAGGCTTGGAGAAGGAGATATCGATGTAGGGTGTGACTTGATAATGGACCCTGGTAGACACCAACAAGATGAGAGACGAAATGAAGTACAAGCATGATGCTCACCGGCTGAAGGCTTGACAATGACTGAGCACACGACTAGTGTTGCGATGTTAATCAAAAGTGATAAAGGGGTGAGGACCTGTAGCCTGTGCAGCTAATCAGTAGGTATCGATGATGGTGATTGAGAGGGGCTATACTACACACCGTACAAGGGAAAGGTAATCCTGCACTGCAGGATGAGAAATATCGAGTGGTAACGAGTCCATAGCTAGCTCAGTGTAGTTTCACGAAACTTCTGTGTTGGTAGATGATTGCAAGAGGCAAGTGACGCTGCGTTCAGAAGGCATCGACGTTCAAGTTGAAGATGATGTCATAGACTCCAGGACTTTCAGGTAAACAAAGGAAAACAACTTTAATTTTTATGACAGAGAAAAATAAGAGACAACATACAGTTAACATGCAAACCAGATCACAGCGCTCGCGGAAGAGGGTGCGAGTCCCTGTTGCACACCATGCAGAACTTACAGAACATGCCATGTTAATCAAGACAATCCGGACAAATCACCTGCTTAATCTTACATACCAACTATACAGCCATGCTAGTGCCCAACGCGTTGTCGATCTTGAAAATATCCGTCAAGGCAAGGGAAAGTTGAAAGCAAGAGATACTTGGACCACTTGGCCTTTGATAGATTGCTTTATTCCGGAATGGCGGATTGAAGACGAAGTCAAATCTCTTGCTGAGGCGGTGGCTCGTCAGCTCAAAACTAAATATCTATCGAGAGCACATCGCAACCACCAATCAGAATCTCAGGATAATGTGGAGGAAAACGATGAGGAGGACTTGGAACCTTTGTCTCCAAGTCTTCTCCAAGCTCTGGTCTGGCAAGCCACTAAGGTCCTGGTCTGCATTTTGGACTCCATTCTTGAACAGCGGCCAGCGGTAGCAGATAGTATGCAAAATAGGATGTGGGCATTTAATTGGGAGGGTGTTCTCAGAGTCTTAATCTCGGGTATGACTCTAGACAGAACGTAAGTTACTGTCTTTCATGAGGCCCATTTATACTGACGATAATTCGCAAGCGTGATTTCTGCAGCAAAAAAGCGCCTGTCTTCGATATATGGCTCATCCAAAACTCTTGACATCGGTATTTGATTTTTTTTGCAAGTTTCTCTCCGGTTTCATATCAAACACCGCACCTTAGCTTTATCGAGAATTGGTCGCATCGAATCTCGTACATCCGTGTTGACTGAACTCTCAGAGATGTACGAGGATGCATTTCTTCAGCAACCCACCGTGCGTATACGGAGGCCACCAAGTGAGAACGTCTCATCCTTGTAACCGCGGCTTGTTTTGATATACCCATGCCCAGAGAAAAAACGACGGGTTACGTCCAAGGCGATCATCGAGACTGATACAGAGTAGTCATGTTTCCCGCGGATGCTGACGGACCTGGTGTTTCTCCGATTGACAACATGTTATCGTCGACGCTCACTATGTGGGTGTTTCAACTGATATGCACCACGCTTTCTAACGTGTCTCACAGCTCAGTGGTTTCAGTTCTCAGCACGACGAGCATCGAGATTCGGTTCAACGTACTTGTTAACCACGCTTTTATAATTACACCGCTTTTGGTATACTTGTTCGATTGAACAAGACCAACGGATTGAACCGAAGTTCATATGACGGGGATCAGATCACACCGGCAAGAGCCGCTTACCTGACCGAATTCATATCTATCATGCGAGATCCGGGCCACCTCCGAGTCGTCCTCGTCGTTCCTCGCGCTAGTAATCCTCTACGGGAACATGTCAAATACACAAGTCCGCTCAGGGATATCCCGATATTTTGATGACCACAGCACTGAGCATTGGATTGCGCCCACATTTCTATCACACAGGTTATACTTAGGCAAGCACAACATCCGCGCCCGTTACCAATGATGGCACCCGCCCGCAAGCCATCATCCATTTTATGTGATGTTTGTTGGATGTTGGTTCACATGAGATTTGAGCACTGGTGCTCTGTTTCACGTTCAGATATTGCCGTTGTTCTGGGACGTGCTATCTGCATTGCGGTTCAGTTTCTCTTGCCAGACTACGTCAAATTTGCCAATGGTACCGGTACCTGAACTTGCTGTGACCAGCTGTAGACTGACTCACATGCCAAAGATATCTTGGCACCGAAGGGCATCGCATGACGCCTACCGAATAATGAATTTGAATACTGACCTATTCCATATCTGTGTTTTTGGGTTCAGGAAAAGTGTGCACACAACTAGTTTCTTCCGTTTCTGACTTGGCCCATGGGGAAGGCCATGGACCACTCCAATCTTGCCAGGAAAGAAAGTTCGACAAGGCTAAAAATATTGATGAGGTAACTGGCCGCACGCAAAAGAAAGCAAAATAGGTGCTTTCGCGTGAAGAAGTGCCAGTCTGCCAGAGTATAACTTGGACGAAAGCCCACAGGACTTTTATATCCTAATGAATTCAAAGGTTACAGTACCGCTTACAGAACACATAACTCACAGATAGCTCGAGTATCTTGAGAATGATCGGGTGATATCAGTTCCGGTCGGAGAGATGCTGTGTCCGGGGGCAAGTAAGTTTCATATGTACGCGCGCAAATCAATGGTACTTAGGTCATGGGAATAGATGCAGGGCGGTGCATGGACACGTTTGACGGTCTGAGACAATCCAGGGCTCCCAATTAAGTAACCCATTGCCCTGGCATGGCATGCCACCTCCCCATCCCAGATATCAGCGCTTCAGCCTCCATCACAATCTTTGACGGACCTGATGACATTAATGATACCTGAGTAAGGGATATGATCTACAATTAAAAGCGGTGCCTCGCAGTTGGGCGCATCACAACATTTCATTCCAGCGTTACCGTTCAACACGGCCAGTTGTTCAAATAGTTAATACCTTTGGCGCAAATTGCAGAAGGGCCCGAGCACGTCGCATGGTCCGAACGTTGGTTTGGGCAACTTGGTGGACTGATGTTGAATGGAGTTGAGCCGCCGCTAAAGAGTTTGAATGCCTCAGGGTAGGAAGCGAAAGTATGCCGATGAACTAATTTGGTTAAGGCTGTGTCAAATCTGCACATGCGTGACACTGGGCGCCTTGAACTTATTCACAGCCAAGCTAAAACTCATCAAGCGCCCTGCAAACTTGCGAGCTTAAGCTCGAGTTTCATGGGCATCGCAACAGTGGCAGTGGTTTCAAGATTATCCAGTCCATACTAGTGGCGGCACCGCCCAAAGAACGTGAGTCAATGTTTGATGCCGACTCGGATATCACAACTTTGCTTGCTTCATACCTTGCCGATCGAACTAAACCACAGCCAGCATGTGATCGTCATATCAACCGAGGGACGCATCAACTTATCTGTGTTTGTACGTCAGAGTCACAAATTCACACAGGAACTACAGGAACACCCCTACTTCACTCGCATATAAGCGTCCGATAGATATCGCAACTTCCTTGTCTCCGCTGAAACTAGGAACTAGTTGCGTTTTAATTGTTCCCTCACCCTTGCGATACCTCGCCTGGACTGTTCCCCTTATTTCGTTTGACGCCTATAAAGTCAAGCAGTCCACGAATTGACCAAGACCATCCTCAGATTCTCGGCCTTCACCAGACATACCACAATCAGAACACCTGCAGATTCTCATACCTCACTAGACATACATATCATGTCTTCGTCCCCCAGTACTTCCACAAAATCACATCCGTCCGCCCATAGTTCTACACATGCACATGAACATCCACAAGGCTCCTGTCCAGTGACGGGCAAGACATATGACTTCTGCCCAGCACAGGCTGGGGACGTAAGATCACCCTGCCCGGCGCTGAATGCCCTCGCCAACCATGGTTATATGTGAGTATCAAATCTCCAGAATTGCGATACATAAGAACTAACGATGATTTGTCCAGTCCACGAGATGGCAAGAACATCGGCCCATGGGACCTCGTTCATGGACTCAAAAATGGCTACCGCATATCAACAGTGCTGGCCTGCCTTTTGTCATTTGGCAGCATGCTCCTACTCGGGCAATACAGATCCTTGTCGCTCTCAGATCTCGCTCGTCATAACATGATCGAGCATAACGCATCACTTGTTCACAAAGACGACAGAAACGGCGCCGAATATGCTCCATGCAAGGTGAACAGGAAGCTATTAGAAGCCCTTTGTGCAGAAGGAGGGAAGGTAGTCCCAGACAGAATGACTCTCGAGGATGCCGCGCACATCCGTGTCCAGAGAGAAGTGGAGTGCGGAGTGTTGGATGGTGTGCATGCTGAGATAGCTCGAGGCGAGATAGTCATCGCTATCGGAGTCCTAGGTGGCAAGGACGCGGCGAAGAACGGCGTCACCATTAGCGCATTGCACGATTGGATGCAGCATGAGCGCCTACCTGTTGACTGGAAGCCGGATCACACTCAGGGCTTGTACCAGACATACAAGATGGCGAAGTATGTTAGGGATCGCATGACGGAGATCAAAGCGCAGAAACCACCAGTGGAGTCGCATTAAGATTGGCTTTCCGTCTCTATTTTATTGGTCTTGTTCAGATTTTATTCGTATATATTTCATACCCATCAGACGTCTGTTCGTACAACAAATTTACTTATATCGCACAATATCAATATCTCTGTTAATCATTCTGTATTTCATTCAATCCCTTCACGAGTCACATAGTAGTCACACAGTTGTTGATTATCCCTAATTTATTGCTTGGCCTTGCGGTTCATTCACATGGGATCGAGTGTGAGTATGACTCTACCGGTGACCTCCACCCTGGAATATGAACAGTAAGTACTAAAAGACTGGTAAGAAGTTGTTAGTCCATTTCCATCGCAAATATGTCGTCGTTCCAGACATCGACATGTTGTTTTAAATGGCCCCTGATCAGACCAGCTATACGTGTCCCAGGCCATACCAACATGTTCACGCCTCGCACCCGCAGGCGCCCACGATGACGAAAGATAGCAACGCAGACACCTGAGCTACAGAGACGCTGACGTTGTAGAAAGGAATTCGAAATTCTGTGAAGCCTTATTAGAGAGGTGCATCCAAAGAGAAGTTTGTGTATACCGTATTCTAGAACACATAGTCTCAGAGCTTGAAGGTCGTCAGTGATCATCGATCAGTATTCAGGTGATGCCTTGTTACGTAGAGAGACTCTGTCGAAGTGAGAACTGACCAGCGGAAGCACATTACTTTTGAACCATGACTTTCTTATCCATCGGCTCATTGCAGCCTGCGTCTAAGGTGGCGGTGGGAGCGTATCTGGACAGGGGCTTACTATAGAATGCAAAGACCGATATTGGTGTAAGTGCGCAACTCACATTTTGGCCACGTATCCGCGCGAGAGACGGACATTGTCAAGTGTAATCGACAGACCGACAGATATGCATCGTAGGTTATGGCATATCGGTAACTCCGCCCGCTGGGGCCACGGGGTTGTCGAACGCATGATGATAGCAGGAATACCCAGAGTCGTGTTTTCCATAAGGTATTTTGGGATTGCCATTGGACCGTGTGATGCGAGATATTTGCTCATCAGATGGTAATCTTTCCCCCTACATGGTTAAGGTACTGAGGTCAGCACAAACATATCGCGGGACAATCGTATAGCAGTTTAGACATTATCGATAGCACCCGATTCATCAAACAAATAGACATCACTCTTGATACCAAGTAGTGATAATAAACGCAGTTCCGCATTAGAATTTGAGAGTAATCATGGTGTTACAGGGACTACTCAACTTCCAATTACACGGAGTCCTTGCGGCCTTGGAAAAATCCATTCACTTCAAGTCGGAGCGTCAGGAAGACCGTGATCTGTTTTTGTTGGTACTCAGAGGGCACGATGGGCCGCTTGATTTAATGTTTTGCCAAGAATGGCTGTGCAAGGATGTCCGTTTTCCGAGTCTTGGAAAAAGATGTCATAAGTTTAGAACTGCATCTACCGCGGGGAAGTGACATGTTAAGATACCAACAGTCAAAACAGTTCACTTCCCTCTCGTGTTGGCTCTTCTAGAGGCCTTGATGGGAAAGCGAGCTAGCGCGCGCGCAAGATCTATTAGACTGTTGGTTAGCCGGTCAACCGGTCAGTACCTCAGTGGTGGTGACCGTAATCGTAAGCATGCGGCTGTTGCCGAGCTGGATGTACTGAGTACGGACTTATTTTGTCTGTTACCATTCTCGAACATAGAGATGAGGAGCAGCTATAGCATTCAGTCACATCTTCTTCTGCTCTGTGGCCTAATTTCACTTACAACACAAAAAGACGTACCAGACGCCTTCAGATTTCCGCCTAGTGAAGCAGTGGACAATGTTAATCCGTCAGCATTACCACTCGCACATTCAAGTTGTTATCCATATGTCTAACTCATACTGTTTCGATAGGCTTATTGGCAATGGTGGGGACTCTCCAAATGGGTCTGGAGGCATGATTCCGTCAACTTCGCCCCCATTTGCCATGACACGATGGGTGGCCCAAACATCTGAGAACTACGTATCTGTCACTCCATATAATTACACTGCGACATCAATCCATGGCTTTCAAGCAACCCACCAACCAGCCATCTGGATGGGTGAGAGCGGTCAAGTGGTAATATCTCCAGGCGCCGGTCAGGTGCAACCTAAATTCGACAATCGAGGCATGAGTTTCACTCACGAGAACGAAGTTATCACTGCTAGTTACTACAGTGTGAACATGAATGCTATTGAAGGGGGTCAAATTTTAGCCGAACAAAGCTCTAGTACGTTATCTATTCCATATCGACAGATATTTCAATTTGCTGAGTTCTATTGAGCTTCTCGTGTCGGACACCTCCGCTTCACGTTCATTGATACCCGTCAACCTTACGTTCTTGTTGAGGCTACTCGGGCTAGCGTTCTCGGGTCTTCAGACTCGCATAATCTGACTTATCCTCAAGGTTCTATATTCATTAATCCTGACACTCGCGAAATTTCTGGCAACAATCCTGAGCGTCAGGACTTCATTATTGCGCCTGTTTCGACACCTGCAAAACATTGGAGCGGATATTTCTGCGCGCGCTTCGACCAGCCTTTCGCCTCATGGGGCGTTTCCAAAAATAACACTCTTTTTGATGGCCAGACAAGCGGCAATGGCACACTTCTATCAGGATATGTGTCATTCTCACCTGAAGTGGTGGAAGTCAGTGTCAGGATCGGCGTTTCATTCATTTCTGTTGAGCAAGCTAGAAAGAACTTAGACATGGAGGTACCTGATGGGAATACGCTAGAAGACACAGCGACGGCGACTCGATCAGCTTGGGCTGAGAAATTGGAGTTGATCAAGATCAAAGGTGCTTCCAAAGATCAACTGCAAACTTTTTACACCGCGTTTTTTCACACATTGCAGGCAGTTTTTTTTGTTTGTTCACTGCGGAAGTACCATGCTCATATCTCCTTTTAGTATCCTTACGAGCAGAGCGAATATGGACAGTACTACTCAGGATACGATGATGCCGTGCATCAAGGAATATCATATACTGGATACTCGAACTGGGTAAGCACCAAGCTCTAGGCATGATAGAGGTCTGATGTATTGCATAAGGACACATTTCGTGCCGAATGGGCATGGCTTATTTTATTTGCGCCCGAAAGGATACCAGGTATGGTACAGAGTATGTTGCAGGACTACAAAGAGGTGAATTATATTACGACTTGTTCAATGAAAGATGTTTTCATTCACAGCTCACAGGGTGGTCGACTCCCAATGTGGAAGAACATCGTTGGTAGGTTTTAGTGCCCATCTTAATCCTGAATTCTCATCGAATTTCTGTGGTCAGAGACGAACATCATGGTACCTCGTTTTCTGTTACATGCCGTTCCGTGTGACTAGTGAACATGCCTGCACAGGTCGCAACTCACGCAGATTCCCTCATTGCAGAGGCTGTCTTGAAAGGCATGGCCGGGTTCGATTTAGAGACCGCGTGGGAGGCTGTTTATAGCGATGCAACGGTGCCTCCGGTCAATGATACAACTACTGTGTGGGTTTAAAAGTTCTCTTGTTATACGTGTAACTAAGCCGAATGTCTATAGATACTTTGATCGTCAGGAAGTAAGAATTTGATTTTTCAACCCTTGCAGCATCAGATCTTTTGATTGTCACAGAATGTCGATTATGAAGTTCGTGCTGGCTTGACTTCGGTCTACGAAGAGAAGGGCTGGGTTGCAGACGACATCCATTCCGAATCAGCGTCTCGAACCCTAGACTATTCTTGTGACGATCTTGCTCTCTCTTTATATGGCTAATACTTACCACCTTACCTTGTTTCATTTCATCTATTCAGATGACGATTTTGCCGTATCTGTGCTAGCAGGTCTCCTCAATAAAAGCGAAGAGGAACGGTTTTTCCGACAGCGCTCACTGCAAAATCCCTTTACTATCTTCAACTCACTTACTGGTTTTATGGAAGCACGCAACGCAAGTGGTGCATGGGCGGGTCCCGATAACGGGTGGACGGAAGGCGATAAATGGGCTTATACATCTGACGTGATACACGATACACCGGGATTGATCACTCGCAAAGGCGGTAACGCGACGTTTGTGAAATTCTTGGACGAGCACTTTGATGGTGGTCAGTTCTAACTATGATCCGAATTGGTATTTCTTACTGATTTCTTCGGTCTGCTTCAGGCCACAATGATCATACCAACGAGGTCCGTTCCTAGCATGTGGTATTGAAGCCACTAATACATTCTTGCAGCCATCCCATCATATTCCCTACCTATATTCCCTTGCTGGAGCTGCGTCAAAATCTCAATCACGTATCCGCCAGATTGCAGAGTCAAACTACAACGCTTCCGTCAATGGCCTCTCCGGGGTATGTCAACCTGCAGAATGTTCAGCCAGACCATTTGACTGATATACTGCAGAATGAAGATTGCGGCCAGATGAGCGCGTGGTATTTGTTTAGTGCATTGGGATTTTACCCTGTAAACCCTGTGTCAGGGTTGTATGTGGTCGGGTCGTAAGTGTATGTGTCGTTTCAAAGTCCACCCCTGACCTTGGGAATTTCAGTCCATTTTTTGATGAAGTAGAGATCCAATTCCCATTATCTAACGCCACCGGCCTGAAAATCATTGCGGAGGGCGCACCGTCAAAACCATTCGTAAATTCGCTTACCATCAATAGCGCGGATATACCCAGCCCTATCATTTCGCACAACCAAATACTCGACGGGGGCAGATTTGAGTTCATAATGTCCAGCCGACCACAGGCCTGGGGGAGTAGCACTTTGAACAACAATACAGTGAGTGATAAAAGTCCGTGCGCCATCTTGTTTATTGACGCGGTTAGCAATAGGATTTAACCAACGAGCAAGGCAAATCGCCACAATACTACATACATGGACCTTGAGCTGCGTTGAGGATATTCATACATATTTATTGCACTTGAACGAGTTGAGTATGAGCCGCGCTAGTGACAGAGCCCACTGTATGAGGCCGTTACACAAAAGCAGACAACTCTGGAGTAAACGATGCTCCACTGATACCATAGGCCCAGAAGATTCGAAATGTTGTAGTATACCCATGAAATTCATCGGAGAGATGGCATATGTAAGTCAAGAAAGCATGCAGATCATCGTCACATCCTAAGCACGCATCAGGAAATGGACGGGAGTAGCTGGAATCTGAAGGAGATGGAATCATTGATGTATATAATACTGCTACAATCCAAAGAGGAGCTACATTACGCTGCGATAGTAAGGAGTCATAGTCAATATTAATGGCCTCTCCCAAACGAGAAACCGCGCTGCCCAGCTTGCTGGAAAAACTGCGCAAATGGATGCTCTCCGCCGCCACCACCGAACGGACTTGCGAATCCAGTGAATGGAGTGCCTCCATGTGAGCCAGAATCATTTGGGTCATCACCGTTGTCGAAGCGTTGTCGTAGTTCTACACGATATGATGAGTAAGATGCGCAAATATGTTGATTATACATGTTCTTGCCTGGATTAGTCAGGACCTCGTATGCCTCATTCACTTCTGCCATTTTTGCCTCTGAGCCTCCCTTGTCAGGATGCGCTGTCATAGCTGCTTTGCGGCTGGGAAAGTCATTGACAAGAAACACGAGAGAGAACGCAAGTCTTACAACGCTTTCTTGATAGTTTTCGCATCTGCATCCCTGGAGACGCCAAGAACCTTGTAGTAATCCTTCTGCTTGGATTGCTTTAGTAGCCGTTGAGCTTTCTGTAAGCGTGCTAACACCTGTTGAATGGCAATTTAGAATGCTGAGCACTTAGATCGAGAGGGGTAGCTTACGTCTCTGTCGCTGCGACCACTGCTCTCAAACGCCCGTTCAAAAGAGCGTACTGCATCTTCCCACTCTTCACGAATCAGCATTGCCTCGCCCTTCACCACCCACGCGTCGACTTCCACATTGGTGTCGCCGCCCATATCATTCAGGGCCCGGAAGGTATCTTCAGACATCGCAAGCAGAGCGTCACACCAAGGTTCGCCCTTCTTTGCGTTGTTGAGCCTCAAATAGGCACGGCATGCTCCACGAAGGATAAGAGCGCGACGCGGGCTTGAAGAGATAACAGTAGGTAGGGGGAGCTTGGATGAAGGTGGTGACAGCATCTCTGGATCCCCATTCGCAAGCAGTGCGTCTTCGAAAGTACGGGCAAAGCCATTGCCAGGAAAGTCTTTCGCATTACCAACGACATGCTTTAAAACACCTTTCCAATCACCGGCCTCCAAAAGCTTCTCCAATTTGGCAAAACCCTTATCGAGAGATTTCGTGAGTCTATGGGCTGGTAAACACAAAGATGAGTCGGGGTCCAAATGAAGACATTGTTTGAGAGGTGAAAGGTGCGAGGACGACTGTGAAGGTGGAATCAGGAAGTACGAGAGGCGGAAGATACGCATAAGAGAGAGAGTGGTAGGGTGGGATAAATATGACAGTCGACTGAGTTCTTGTAAGTATGTGTAAACGTATGAATAACAAGAGCTCACGTCAGGTCGACCACAGCCCCTTGCACGTCGCCACTGGCCAAATTACAATCTGCTCTCGTCTGCCTGAGCTCAAAACTATGACTGGCTACTCGTAGAGCCTGCGTTGCAGCTTCTGAGCAAACAGTCCATAGCTGGGCGCGTCTTGCTTTAACAGCCTTAGAGGCTACTGCCTCAGCCTCCTTGATATCACTAAGCATGTCGTTCGCAGATTGATCGCCAGCAACTTTCATGTTATACGCTGCAAGTAACTCCTTGGCACGAGCCCATTCTCCTTCCTTGGTATGGATCTTCGCCATCATCATAATGGCGCGGTCGAATTCTCCGCCAGTCAATTCCAGAACCTTGGTGAAGTCATCAAGCGCGCTCGCATGACGGCTTAACGAGAAGTAAGCTGTAGCTCGCTTGTAAAACAGTAAATAATCTGCAGGGGAGAGCGAGATGGCGTCTGTGTATGCTTTCGCTGCATCGTTAAATTGTCCAGCGGAAAGCAGGGCATCACCGCGGACTATTAGAGGCTGAAGCCCTGGTGGAGCGAGTCCAGATGACGAAGCGTCCGATAAAACAGGTTTAGCGAGCAATAACAGTAGCCCAGCAAAACAGTACAGTCGCATAACGAGACAATGAACACTTATTGGAGTCAGTGGAGCGGCTCTTGATTTTCGGAATACTTCAACATCGACCACGTCCACTATCCCACGTACAAATATCACGTGAATGTCACGTGCTGAGCCAATTTAACTTTCTGCGCGCCGAGGAACGAGGCAGCGTAGAAATCGGTCTATGTATCCTACTAGGCTGTCCACCTCCTTCATGGCTGACGCAGTCAGCCGTCCCCGAAGGTAAGGCTCTGACGACGACCAGAGAGGGAGGTAAGTAAAGTGGATCGGTAGCAGTGGTTTCGACCTTGCGAAAGGTCTCATCAGGGGGCTACCGCTACCCCAACCACTTGTACTTCTAGTTCTACGTAGGAATCCTCCTTCTTAAGCATATGTCAGTGGGAGTGCACAGACCCGCGGTCCGTGCTCGAATCCCTTTCCACCTCCCAAATGGGCAGGCTGGCAAAGGGGAACACGACCATGTGCAGCGTCTGATGACCCACCGATTGAGAAGTTTACAAATCGGGGTAATCTAATAATAAACGTGTACCTTACGTCTAGCCCTTAAGGCCCAAGACTAAAAGAATTAAACCAGGAACCGGCTCTTTCGGGCCGGTACCGGGATTTCATGATCGACATCCGTATAGGTCGGAACATAGACATCAACTCATGGAGCTTATTCAAGTTAATGTATCACCACCATAAGTGATACGCAAGGCAATGAATCACAATTTCTTGAAATAACTTGAACGTGAGTACCACCGCTTATTACATGTTGATTTCCAGGAACCAAAAAAAATAGGCGACTCATGTTACAAGATTGCTGACGTTAAGCAATCCCAGATGAGCCAGGCCCCGGCGCCAGTGTGCAGACGAATCTGCAGCATATAGGCACAACAAAACCAGAACTACAAGAATATGACCTCCCCTGCTAGCCACATTTATACAGGAGGATTCAGACAACGAGCCCACGTGCTACTGGTATGCGAGTGACTGCTGTACTCAGTCAATATCGATCAAGACTATGTAGCACCGCAACGATATAACAGGATGTATGTCATCGACTTAACGTGCGCTGTGCTGGCTCGGTCAGGTCATAGCTCATGGAAAATGGTATGGATGGATGCAACATGACTATGGTTGCCAGCAGATCTATGAATTATCGAGTCTCGCTTGTATTAACTCATTCTTACCAGTCATCATACATCAGTAAATTCATGAGTCCGTGATATTGTAGTCGTGAGAACTATAGAAGTATGTAATTCTGCTCCGGCTAAACATAGCTATCTACACCGCGAAAAATTCGAGTTGTTGGTACATAGCCATGGATGGATGCAAATTTTGATTACAATGAGGAGTTACTGATGACATTGCGACATTACGACATCGCGGCCAACAAGGGATCGTACCCTAATCATGTACAAGTTGTTAAACATGTTTATTTGTCGCAATTTAATTTTTCAATGTCAAAGCTATTCATGCCTTTATCGTGAAAAGTAGCACTAGCACTAGTTGTCATATATATATTAATATTGCAGGCTATGACGATGCAATGATATTGTACCATCACAACCTAAAAAATTGATGGTAGGCAATTGTGTCTGGGCTGTTGAGCATTCGCGCTTTCCGTCTTCTGTGGTTTGATTTACCTGGCAAGAGATAGCTATATAATGTGCGTAATATTGCTACCGCACTGTAACACGATATATAGGTTTCCGATGCGAAAGCGTCTCTAGTACAGCTGGCAGCGGCCGCAGTGTTTAACTCGCTGTACTAGTCCAAGCTTCACATCCATTTACAGCACAATGATGCTGACGATGACTTAACTCATGATGATTATATTCCTCGTCCATCCAATTCGCAACCGTCAGCCATGGGGTAGCTCATGACTGGAGAGCATGGAAGTGTTATTGCTTGGCACTCTTAGATTATGAATGTACTGAGTAATACGAAAATGCATGCCACTACAATATCTCTAGGTCTGGAATAGAAGAAAGTTCTTTGACTTGTGCAATAATATCATGATCTGACGCATTTCTCTTGTATTCTCCGCCGCGCTGCTGTACTAGCAAAAAGGCGCCAAAAGTCTGCTCGAGGCAGGCAGTCAATCGCAACGCTTGATCGCTCAGTTCTGAATGAACCGACTCCAATGCCTCGTGGAACCCGCCAGGCGAATCCTGTAGTGGAGACCCGGGCGCAGACCATGACCTTCCTCGCCCTGCGTGTCGAAAAGAACGTTAGACAGTTCTGCCAAGCCAGACGGTTCCACAAAGTCAGGAAGCTCAAAATGATGATGAATTGCCAGCCATCCTCGCCAATTTTGTCTGTTGGACGCAATGAGGTGCTGCATAGAGTCAATATATACATTCCCAAGCCTCGAAAGCAGAGACTGAACATACCCTCGTTTTAAAGTTTCCAATTCGGTGCCGATACTTTCACGACAGTATTAGGAGCGCTCCTTCATTAGCAAGCAGAAATCGGATGCACCACTGTATCAAAACCAACGCCCTTTGAACACATACATCCCGTGATTATTCGGACATCATCTCTAGTCTCGCCTAAAAATGTGAACTGAAGCTACTTGCGTACGACGCCTGCGACTATAAGTCAGACTACGGGTGATGTGACAAGTGTCTGTATGACGAACCATTATGCCAGGACTATGCTGTCCGATGCAAGGATTGGGGTCTTTATCGATGATACGAACTGAGATGCAGGTCGTCAACGCTGCTACTAGACCTGTTGGCCCAGCGCCTACTTGAGAAAGAAGAGAGTGGGCACGCATACTCACAGATATTCAAGACTGGGTACCCGTGGTCCATTCTAACAGAATGTTGGACTCTTCCCGGGTCACTAGCTCTGCAGCGCGAGTGGGATACAGATTGAAGTGAGGATATACATGAGGATCTACATGCTCTGTGAGAAGAAAAGGGAGAAAAACGTGATGTAGAACTCACAAATTACCAAGAAGGGTACGTGCTACTCGAAACGGAAGGCTTGCTGTTAGTTATGTCCGCCTCCCCACTCGCTAATTCTGCCGCGCGGGCAGGATACAGATCGAAGTGCGGATACATGGCAGGATCTACATACACTATGAGAAGATGGCTAAGAAAAAACTGAATGCGGAACTCACAAACGACAAGGAAGGGATACACTGGAACAGAGAACTTGCCATTGGTCATATCCTCCGACTCGTCAATTCTGCCGCACGGGCGGGATACAGATCGAAGTGGGGGTACACAGCAGGATCTAGGTACTCCGTGAGAAGTAAGTAAGAGGACATAATGTAAAACTCACAAATGACCAATAAGGGGTACGTGCTGCTCGAAATGAAAAGCTTATTGTTGGTAATGTCCTCCTCCCGACTTGCTAATTCTGCCACACGGGCGGGATACAGATCGAAGTGCGGATACACAGCAGGATCTGCGTACTTTGTGAGAAAGCGAGTAGTAGGACATAATGTAGAGCTTACAAATGACCAAAAAGGGATACGTGCTACTCGCAGCGATGAACTTGCTGGTCGTCAGATCCTTGTCATCACTGGACGCATGTATCTGAACATGTGGATACAGGTCAAAGTGAGGATAAGCGGGAGGATCTACATGAAGCAAATTAAGTATCGGGCAATTGCTCACTTTCACTTGAGCCAACTCACAAGGGCAAATGTATGGGTAAGTGCCCGCAAGGTCACCTGATACGCTATCGACAATGTCCTGAAAGGAGTAAAGATTCTGAATCACTATTCACCGAATTGAGTCTCCTGCTTTACCTTGGCAGACGCCTCTTGTTGCGAACCTCCGGACCCAATTTTTGGTAAGGTAGGATACAGGCCAAAGTGTGGATATGCCGCAGGATCTAGAATGAAAGGTTCAGTACATCAGACTCGAGGGTGAAGGTGAGGTCTTACATAAATCGAATGACGGGTAATACCTAGCTAAGGTGACTTTCACACATTCCGACTTGTAGTGAGTCTGAGATATGCTCATAGGGCTCTCGCACGTCTTATTTAACGTCGGGTATGGCTCAACAAAAGGGTAAACCGAGGGATCTAACGCGCCAGTCAGGGTGACTCGTTATGAAAAATACTGGGTGACTCACAGATGTCCAGCCATAGATAGCATGATGACAAGCGGATAGTGATTTCAGAGGCATCTTCGACTTCGGTTGGGGGATATACTGTTTTCAGGCTCCACGGATAGCCTGCAGGATCTAGGAGACAATGAGATACAAACCAGTAATCAATGCGCGCTTGTTCCACATACAGATATCGAAAACAGGATATTGTGGCCGAGGTTTTACTTGAACGGGCTGCGCAATCTCGTCTTTTGCTCTCCGGGGTCCAGCCACCTCAGTACTGGCTTGTGGATACAGGTTCACATGAGGGTAAACAGGAGATTCTAGCGCGCGTTAGACCTCGTTCAAGAAAGGGCGCAAGATAACTCACATATAATCAACCACGGATAGCTACTGGGGAGCACTACAGATGAAGATAATTCGATGGCCGGTGCCGGATAAATCGAATTGAGGTTATACAGGTAAAGCGGCGGGTCTAAAAACAATCAGCCCAGAAAAAAGTGTGACGCCAAGGACCACTCACAAAGATTAAATAGGGGGTAAGCTGGAGCAAGTTCCACAATGACAGATTTTTTTGGCTGAGAGGCGGCCGTCTTTTCAGCAGAAGTGATAACTGAGCATGCAATCGAAGGATATAAGTTAAAATGAGGGTAAACTGCAGGATCTATTGTTCGGGCTGAGCATCTAATGAGAATAACAAACGGTCACATCTTACATTGGAGACGGTCGATCAGCACAGTCGTAAGGAGGAGAATTGGCAGGGACTTTGTCATCGAAAGACGAACAGACCAAATTCACGTGATACCTAACACAGCCAAACATCGGCTTGTTGTCAATATGCAAACAACGCGTAAATAAACCCCTACTTACCACTAACCATGCCTCGGACACGCGCTACTAAAAACCAACCTACTCTGGCGAGTCAATCCCAAAGTACACCTGCTAAGCCCAGACGCATCCAACCACGCTTCGCCGTGCCGCATGTAGGATCTCGTTTGGGAGTTTGAGGGCTACGAGTTCTATCTAGTCCGAGTCTGGCGAGAGTGGGATGGTTGCACTTGACAGTACGTTTCAGCTTGTTTGATTTCACTTTTGATAATTTGGTGTGAGCAGTACTTATCTTATTCTATCTTCGATGCTTCAGTTTTGATTTCCTCATTCCCTCTGGTTTCGACGTATCTGTATGTCTTTACGATAGTTTTATTTGCTTCATCTGACGAGTTCTTTTGATTTCTTTCCCCACACTTCCAATTCTTTTATTGAGTTAATTTTGTTATCATCTTTCTTTCGCTACTCACAACACTCATTCCAACGGAAGTTTGAATATTTACTTTCCTCCGTATCATTTGGAAGCTCTCGACGCCACAATTGCAGAGGCGCGCCTGCAGCTCCTCCGCAATCACGGTTTCTCTACAAGCACGCAGTACGATGATCTGAAGCTTCGAGTACTAGTCTCGGTTGCCTTGTGTGCACATATTCACTAACTTATTCTGGATGTTTGACGCGGCTAAAGCAAGGAAACTAGTAAGTACAATAGTTGTTGTTGCCGTTCTAACTAATTGTTTCTAGGTTCCCGAAGGTACTCAAGGGACAGACCATCCTCTCGTGACTTTATCCACTGCCGGCGACGCTAAACGGCTCTACACGCACATCAGCGGCTACATCCATTCTCGCCTTACGTGTCTACTATGGCAGTCTCAACGATTCGGAAGAGCAGAGGAAGGTATGTGACTTGATTCCCTGTGTACAGATATCCACTCATCTTAATCTCGGAATATGACAATGAACCGAACACGCTTGTGAGTGATATTGTTGCCGTCACTATCTATTCTGACGGATTGTTTCTAGGCTACTGGAAACAAATAGGACAAGACTGTCCAGTGTCAATACAGGCAAGATGTACTAGTAGATCTCCACTCCTTCGCGTTACACATTCAATGCCATTTTCCATCCTACCTGTCGCATTACGGACACTTTTAACACTGTTTCGATACTCACCCCGTACTACACTTTCGATGCTGCGATCAACACCTTGTTTCGCGTTTTCGTTGTCTGTAGTGTTTTTGAGCTATGCTAGTGCTACAGGCGTGTTTTACTTCCCCCGTCTGAATTGTAAATGTGCTAATCGACTCAACTACTATCATAAGCATATCCTGGCACACCTCGGCTGTTTCAACCAGTTCTTACTGGGATCATTCAACTGCGGGCGACTTCGGCTTTATATCAGCGAGGGTTTCGACATATACTCTGTGCTTAAGTAGTTCTGTTAACTGCAAACGACGTTTGCTTGGCAACGTCACGAGAATTTGTACAGAGACCAGCCTCGCGTGCAAGAGCCTCTTCCCACCCTTCCTCAAATAGTTCTGCATGCTCAGATGGGTGCACGACGCTTCCTGCGATCTTGCCTTGATTTTTAGTCCGCAGCTCGTCTCGCCATACGTCGACCACGTTAGGTACTTCGCTGTGCCGAAATCAGTTTTAAAATTACATTCACGGCTGAATCACACATACCTTGGTGCATATGTTCGTGCAAAGAGCGCAGCTTCTGGTGCACGATTCGTTTTCAGAAGTAGATCCACACACGGTTTGGCCTCGCCCAGTTGAAACAGCGTCGCAAACGCCAAATTTTCTGCACCCTTCTCTTCAGCCGTCGCTGCAAGCTTGTGCAGTCCCTCTCGATCGCCCATCGAAAGCAGAAGAAGCATCAGCGTACTCAAATCACCCGCCTTTTCGAACGCCTCCCGAGCCAGGTCAAATCGCCATACCATAAGGGCACGATCGCCGATTGCTTTCCACTTCGTCTCCGATTCTGGCTCTGAGACGGAGCGCGCGATCCTGACCGCCGTGTCTAGGTCATCGAGCTGCAGTGAGAGGTCGAACTTGTGATCGGGGTCTGTGGTGACCTGCAGAGCAAGCTCCTTGAGGTCTAAGGAAAGAGAGACTGAATCCTGGGCCCTAATAAGTAATTAGAACCATACATACCTCGACCCTCCAGAAACAGAGCAACTTTGTTTAGCTGTTCCTCGGGCAAAGTGGGTAAAATTTCGGCCGCCGAGTCCATGTCACCATGGAGGACGGCTGTCTGGTATTCAACAACGCTAGAGGACAACGAATGCCCAAGGTCCATGCTGTATGTAGACTCATCCAAGCCAAGCTTGAGAGGCATGAGATATGTAGACTGTAATAATAATATGGCGTCGGCGTCGTTCAGTACAAGTGACACTTGTAAAATACGCACGTGATGTAGACGGGTCCGTGGACTTGCAGGTGACGAATTTCGAAACATTTTGAGTGACTTGGAGATTACTATCATACGCATCATTAGCCCTACTAACGCCAGTCAAGTCAACCTTAAGTCACAGTTATGAGAGTGGCACGCGTACAGGATTTACATCAAAAGGAGAGGTCATTGTCCACTTCCTCTCCAGTATCATCACACTCATGATCAGATGCTTCCTCGTCCTCGTCCTCCTCTTCCTCGTCACGTTCACCTTCCTCTTCCTCAGCCGGATCATCATCCATCTGCTCTTCATTGTCATCTTTTTCGTTTCGGCCCTCATTGATTTGGCCTTCATCAACATCCATAGCTTCCACCGGTGCCGATGAATCGAAGCCAGAACAGTGTCTCACCACCCTCCGCAGACTTGCTGGGTGTCCTACCCCTAAGTGAGTATAACGCAGAAACATATCACGATCGACAAAACTAAGTCCAACAGATAGCTTGAGTCGCTATTGAAGCCAGAAGAAGACGCGCTGGACTCACATTCCAACGTAATATGCTTCCCAGTCATCTAGCTCCTCCTCGGCACGTGCTAACGATTTTCCGTGGCGAAGTGAACTAACACCGCGCCTTGAAGCGAATGCGGGAATTAAATGGGCTCCTCGAATGACTTGCCCCGGATCAAGAAATCCGAACGCGTCACGGTCCGACTCTTCGACAAATGCTACCTTGGGAAGGCGAGCGTGTTGCATGCCTGACTGGTAGCCTGACGATACTAATGGTGCAAGCCACCTGACATAGAGGACCTCGAGGTGCCGTGTCTCGGTTCGACCAGCGACATCTTGAAGCCACGTGTCCATATGATAAATGCCCAGTACACGAGCGTACCAGTATGGGTGGCTAGGTGAGGTTTCTCCTGAAAGTACCATAATATCTGCATGTGTCCTGGGATTGACGGTATCGTATTCGCGCCTCATGTCGTAGGTAGTATAGTGTACCCTCATCGTTTGTACCGAGTAAACCGTATTGTTGGGAATGATAACCGAATTACGTTCCTCATCTGTGAATGTATGGTCGCAATGAGTAACGTCCAGCTTCCTCAGCCTATACAAAATATGATCCTTTAGCTTGGGAATGAAGTTCTGCAGTAGTCATAAGCGAACTGGTGGTTAAATGGGCTGAAAAAATAATTTCACCTCAGTAGCTGGATCATCGTCGTGTTCTTTGAGGAAATGGAACAAAGAAACTGGAGCGTTTCGACTTGTTGCGATAAAATGATGGTCTTTGGACAATGACGAGGCAGGAGAGTCGGTCGGTGATTGGTTGCTCGAGGAGGAGATACCAGCTGCCTCCGCGACTCGCCGTAGTACACGGCGCCTGCGTTCGTGTTTCGCTAGCTGTGCCGGAGTGTCTAACTTGCTAGTTAGCGGATAGAATGCTTTCAAGGCTCTGTGCGCCAGCTCCCCCTAGCCAATAACATGATTTCAGAAACGCCCTTGGAAGAGAAGAGACAATGCTTACAATCTGAGTGGTAAAAGAATCTGTCGTACCGAAGAGTTTGATGGTTCGCACATAATCACCCATTGCATGAAACTTGTAGGTGTTCAAATTGAACCTTTTCACCTTTGGTCCGGCAGGTTCTGAAGGAGTATTATTGGGAGCATGCTGGGCAAGCCGTCGTTGGCGAGCTGCCTTCTCCTTCGGTAATTCCACAGTGGTAAAGGCAGCGCAAGTAAAGTTATGGAACTTCCGTAACTGTTTAGAGAGAATCTTGAATGTGTTCTCGAAAAGACCCAGCGTCGACTCTGAATGGATCCTTAGCTTGGCAAGTGCGTGCCACTGGCAAAATCTATATAAAAGAGACTGCACGATCACATCATGGCGAGGTGGAAACAACCCCTCGAATACAGGTATCGCACACTAGAGAGGCCGCCATCAGCTAAGTAGAGAATAGTAAGTAAAGCGAGAACAACCTGCAAGATGTCTTCAAAGTCTCGTGCCGCAAGTCTCTTCATCTCGGACGTGTCGTTCGTAAATGTTCGAATTACCCCATTACCGAACATCGGAACCTGACGAAATCTATGGTGGGATAGAGTTGTTACACGACAGAAGTGGTATGCAAACGCCACTTACCTCGAGTCTAAAGTCGAAACCAGCTGATTCCCCCCGGGAAGTGCATAAAGAATCCTGACGAGGTGAGTAAATAATGCCTTCCAAGTACCGAGCTCGCATTCATGCATAAAGTCTACAACGAGCATCTGAAATGGGTTAAGGCCCAGCGTGCCCAGCCTCTCGACGAATTTGTTCTGTGAGTTACTTTCTAAGCCAGTACAACAAAGCGGCAGACGGCTTGTACTTACTAATACAGGTACCCACGAGCCTTCTCCAAGCGTCTCTTCAACCTTCGCACCGTCAACAGTGTTTCCCCACGTATAGATGAACCCTCGGGCTTTAACAATGTTGGTTTCGACGTAGACCCGAAGATGATTCATACGGTTCTTCATGTCCGTTAACAAGGCCTAGAGAAGAAAACATACTTTTCGGAATGAGACAACGGGGACATGGGCATAAGCCCATGTCCTTAATGGTGGCAATCAAGGCCCTGAAAATCTTTGAGTAATCCTTCAAATTTCAACGACTAAACGCACTTTTCGGGATAATCGGCTGAGTATGTGAATATACGAGGGTATATCCTGCGTAAGACACCATCGGCACATCTTAATATAATGCCATGGCGATATGCGTGAAGAAATTCTTTGTCTAGTAAGATATCCCAGCATCCGTGGAATAATTCGCGTCGACAGTGCGTGTGAAGGGCAGCCATGCCGCTTTTTGATATTCGAGGCAAGTCGTTCAGAACGTCCTTGATTTTATCAGGCAGCTAACACGGAATATGAAATAACGTTTAAACTGTACACATATGGCAACTCACCGACGGTAAAAATCCGACAAGGTGACACGCGCCAGACTTTGGTGCAGAACGTGCATACTTGGTCAGGTTTCCGAAGTACATGTACAGGGGCCACGCCTTTGCCGTTCCGAAGTTTGCAAGGTGCGTGGCATCCGAAAAAAACATGAGAGAAGCAACTACCCGTTCTAGTGTACATCCGGGTTCCCTCGGGAGCTTCTGCACCTCGTCTTGGGCATCCAGCCACGAGTCAGATGTATACAACTCATCGAATATGCGCTCTTCGTGGCTGTCCAACGGATCCTTCCACAGACGCTTGAATGGTGAAAGGTGAAACGTTGCTTGGATATCCGCGAAAGCTGACCGAATTACTTCGACAAGGGGACGAAAATGGAATCCGGGAACGGAAAATGGTCTCGCATCCTCCTCCTTGATTTCGTCGGAATCTCGATGGTGACGCTGGCCTGGGTCCAGTCATCCGGAAACTCTATGTTCTTCCCACTGGGATCGTTATCTAATTTACATAAACTCCTCTTCACCGAGAAGTCCTCCAGGTGACTTATGTCGAAATCCTCTGCCATGATCACTTCCTTAACGAGACGGGCGACCTCAGTCTCGGATTTCTGGTTGCTGCCAGAATTCATCCAAGACATGAGTCTATAGACCGTCATGTTAGGAAAAGGGTATGGAGGCGGGAGGATGTCTGAATAGGTGTTTTGCATGACTGTCGGACACGTGGTCGAAAGTAGCGAGGACATGATAAATTTATCTGGTTCAAAGGATGGGCGACGAGGGTACAATCGGGAAAGTCCAAGAGAATTGAAAGTAGTCTGCAGTGTGTCTCGTAATGTTAATATAACTCTGCGTATTCCAGATTGAGGCGGGGCTGGATTTCGAGTGGGCAAAACACCAGCTATATCAAAGTCGTTTGTGTCCTCGTCAGAAAGAGGAAGATCCTCAAAATGTCTCGGTATGCGTCCCATCGAAGTGTGCGAAGGTTCTCCTGACAAGTGAAGCGCAAAACAGTAACTCGGGTATCAGTTGACTTGCTAGGTGATTCGTCGACGAAGACATACCCAAAGCATCAGCCTCAAACAGTGCTGTGTCGTCAGAACTATGAGATTCAAACTGCTGTGTCATACTATGACCCAAACCCGCCGCTATCCCGGTAGACATGCCAGCTTGGCTCGTCCGGTCCCTGCCAGTGCTTGATGATTTGCATGGAATAATGGGCTTTGAGCGGTCACGCTCTGCCAGCGCACGGGGCCGGTGAATGGGAGATACTTTCTA